>NW_019154144.1:3265288-3468718 GCF_002288905.1 Enhydra lutris kenyoni | reverse complement strand
TTCAAATCCTAATCCATTCCTGTTCAAATGCTAATCCTGTTCAAATCCTAATCCTAATCCAAATCCAGAACATTCCTGTTCAAATCCTAATCCATTCCTGTTCAAATGCTAATCCTGTTCAAATCCTAATCCTAATCCAAATCCAGAACATTCCTGTTCAAATCCTAATCCATCTAGGGGAAATGCAGTTGGATTCAACTCTTGGAATACAGTCCTCTCAAAAGCAGCAACGAACTCAGTTTTCCACAGGCTCCTAAAACTGTTTGTCAGAACGTCATTTAAATTTTGCTGTGACTTCATTAGGTTGGTTTTCCTTGCCTTTGGTTCTAAAGGAGCCACTGTGGAAATTCTCAAAATTTGGCAGATGCTGAGCATTTTAAGTGTCAACGCAGAGATCTTATCATTTGAAAGTGGTAAGAAGCACTGGCATGATGAGAGAGGCTGGCTTCCAGCTTTGTCATCAAACAGTTCCTACTTCAAATTGTTGCCCAACATTTCTTCGAGTTGCTCATTTTCCCAAGTTGCTCTGCTTTCCGTGACGGAGTGTGAGAACCCCCAGAAGTGATGATCATGTGTAAACAGCCCTGGTAGGGAGGTGTTGCAGATCGGTCAATGGGCCTCTAGTCTGTTGATTTCAAATCTTCTGTGTGATGACAGGGAGAAATGTATACAGCTGTCACTAAAAACATTTCAGAACAGTGCCAGTTACATTCTAGGTGTCCATAAATGCCTGTGGAATTGATTTGGCAGAGAAAGCACTGGTCACATGTTTAGTGAAATACGTGTGGCCCAAAGTAGTACTCAAGAGAAGCACACCCAGACGAATTTGGTAAAACAGAGCCTAGGGCGGTGTGGTAGGCACAGTAATGCCACCCCCACCCCCAGAGATGTCTATGTCCTAATCCTTAGTACCTGTGAATATGTTATCTTATATGGGAAAAGGGATGCAGATATGATCAAATTTAAGATTTTGAGATTGGGAATAGCTTCCCAATATCCTGGGTTGTTCAGGTTATTCCAATGAAATTACAAAAGTCCTTATAAGAGGGAGGCAGGAAGGTCAGAGTTAGAGTGAGATTTAAAGATCATGTGCTGCAGTCTTTAAAGATGGAAGAAGGGGGGCTCCTGGGTGGCTCAGTGGGTTAAAGCCTCTGCCTTCAGCTCAGGTCATGATCTCAGGGTCCTGGGATCAAGCCCCACATCGGACTCTCTCCTCGTCAGGGAGCCTGCTTCCCTTCCGCTCTCTCTGCCTGCCTCTCTGCCTACTTGTGATCTCTGTCTGTCAAATAAATAAATAAAATCTAAAGATGGAAGAAGGAGCCAGGACCCAAGGAATGCAGGTAGCCTCCAGAAGCTTACAAGGAAATAGATTCTCTCCTAGAAACTCCAGAAGAAAAGCAGCCTTATTGACACCTTGGCAATTAACCTGCTGAGGTCTAATGCAGATTTCTGACTTACAGGACTACAAGATAATAAATTTAGGTTGTGTAACCACTAGATTGTGGTAATTTGTAATAGCAACGAAAGGAAACTACTACAGAAGGCATATAGAAATCCCTGCCTAGATGGATGGTTTCCATGTTCTGTCTCATGTTCTTCCCTATAGGAAATTGAAACTTTGGGTATATACCTTAGAGATACCAAGTGCCCAAAAAAGTCTAAGCACGCATCTTTAAATGTTATGCTTTCAGAGAGTTTCATGATTCTGTTGCCTAATATGGAAAGAAATCTAAATTTTTAATTAATCCTTTGGGTTCTTAGAAAATCATCAGTTAAATAATGCCCAGTGTACCTCTCGATACTAACGGAGCATGCAACTGTGTAAGCAAATAATTTATACCTTTGCTAGATCCAGCAGCCCAAGCTGCTTTTTGCCCAGAATATCCCCCACTCTCTTTTTTCTTTTTTTTTTTTTTTCAGGACTTCTTATTTAGTAGCAATGTTACTAAATCCCCTTTGCCTAGGAATTTTAGAATGATCTACACCCTTTGTTTCTGCTTAATTTTTTTTCAATAATAAGAGCTATTTACTAATAGCAGACAAGGATTATCAGTTAGATACATGGCTCTATCAGTACTTTTTTGACTAGGAAATTTTGTCAGAATTAGGAAAATTGGGAGCAAAATGGCATGAATAATTTTAAAACATAAGACACAAATTTAATGTATGTATGTTTATATATACTGTGCTAGGTATTTGAATGCATTATATTATCGAACTCCTTTATTCCTCACAACAACCATAAAAGGTTGGAAATGTTAATACACCCATTTTACAGAAGAGAAAAATGAGACATAATGAAGTTAGCTTGTCCAGCATCACATTGTGAATTATAGAGCCAGCATTAAAATCCAGGTATCCTGTCTCCAGCACTCTCAGATTTTCACTTCAAAACCCTGTTCATTAAATTTGAAAAACATAAAGCCCTTTCCCAGGTAACATTGCTCTTGGACTCTGGCCATCAGTTTAAATTATTTTCACTGTAATGTTACTTAAGCATATACAAATATAAAACAGATTGCACATTTCTCTATTACTCTGGGTGGGTTACCACAATAAAATACCACAGACTTGATGGCTAAGACAACAATTTTTTTTCCTCACAGTTCTGGAGGCCAGATGTCCATGATCTAGGTGCCAACAAGTTTAATACTAGAAAAGTGGAACCTGAGGTCTGGCTCTATTTTGACTCTATCTGCATTTTGACTTCAATAAGCCTATTGCCTAAAATTCTTGCTCACATAAGTATATTGCACAAAATGTTATTAATGACCTCAAGACTTTGATCAAAAGAATTCAGGTAGACACCAAGGACTGCCCCATGGTGCTGGCTGGAAATCACAGGCAGATCCATACATCTCTCCCTGTTCTCCTCCCACATGGGACATTGGCTTGGATGGGACACAAGTGGATGCTTCAGCATCATGGGGCTGTGCTCCAAGAGAGGGAGACTGCCCTCCCCTGAAACCTCTCTTCCTGAGGGGTGGGAGCACCTGGTCCCAGATAACTCACTGCCAACTCTGCCAGGGGTGTCAGAGCTCTGACAGGCCTTGGATCCCACACTCAAACTGGGTCATTGAGAAGAGTTTAAAAAACAAAGGAGTGGGTAGGTTTTAGGGAAACCAAAAGAAATCTTGCTGGAGTACATCAATACTAGCAATTGTGAGGTGCTATTACCAGCCCTGTGCCTTAAAGGATAAGGTGAGGGAACTGTTCCTGGGACCACACACAGAGGAGCTGCATGGGAAAGGCTCTCCAGCAGAGGCATCCCCAGCCATGGTGGCCCAGCAGGAAGGCAGGCAGAAGTAAAAGAGTTCAGACTCCTCCACTTCTATCTCCTACAGGTGTCTCCCATTGGCTAACCCAGACTAGAAGCCAGTGAGCCTCCCATATCACAAAGAAGGGTGGAGAGTAGATCTGAGGGGTAAACAGAAAATATCCAGCGTACATGGCCAGAGCCTCTGAGGTCATTTTGCTGACAATCCCATTTGTATATCCACAAACACTTTGCTGGTTTACAATAATTAGGTGAATTAGGTAACTGAAACAATGTTAATAGTAGAATATGGTAATACTGTTACGTCTATGTGGTCTTTTGAAAACAAGGTTAGTATTAGGGCACTATTGAAATCTACTTTTTAAATGGATATCTAATCCAATTTTTGCTGGAATTAGAACCTGAAAATATCTGAAATTCATTTGCAGTCTTGCAGATAATGAAAAAAATTCAGACTCTGGAAGGAAAACAGTAAATAAATGGCTTATTCACTCCATTTCAAATAGTAAATCAAAGTTTGTTGTTATTGCTTCCACTTTGCCTTTAATTCAGGTTATATAAAC
The DNA here is from genome assembly GCF_002288905.1 of Enhydra lutris kenyoni. Classification (NCBI taxonomy): domain Eukaryota; kingdom Metazoa; phylum Chordata; class Mammalia; order Carnivora; family Mustelidae; genus Enhydra; species Enhydra lutris. The sequence goes on along the minus strand of NW_019154144.1, from coordinate 3,464,878 downwards.
ACATGCAAAGTGTCTTTCCCTAGAGTGCCGTGACATCATTTGGCCTTGGCTATGCACAAAAGCACCATCTGTGAACCAGGTTTGTCTCCTCTCTTTTCTGACTTAATGATGAAGTAGCACATTATTTGCCCCAAATTGCTGTTTTCACATCAAATAAAACCCTTAATATAGTAAACAGATTCTTGTAAAAATGAATCTGTTACTTTTCTGAAAAGGTTACTTTTCTGAAAAGGGAAAGTTTTACTGATAGGGTTGTAAGAGACTATGATGATGGTTGTCATTTTGACATTGGTGACTGCTTGGTGCCAACACAATCAAAGACACAAAGATGAGAGTTGGTTATCAAAATTCTGAGATTACTTCCATCACATATCTAAAAGAAAACTCAGAATTATCATAGGGAACTCTCAGACTCCCAAAACTGTGTCTAGGGATCTGTACACCAGGACGTGGAAACTTGCAGAAGATTCCTGGCATCTACAGGCATTAAAGATACTCAAAAACATGAAAGTCCATGAAGAAAAATCAGCTTAGCAAGGAGCTCCCTATAGGCATGTTTTGGGTGTTGATGGATATGTTCTCTCGTGGGGCAAACCTGCAGCCCACAGGAGGCTTCTTTGCCCCTTCCACCTGGCTTGTGACTCTTGGTCTGTGGGGAGTCGAAAGCGGATTTGAATTTGACAGAACAGAACTCAGGGCTCTCTTTGTCTGTCTTTTTGCTGAGCTGAAATGTGAAGTAAGAGCCCCAGAGACTCAGTCCCTCATTTTATACCCTCTTTAAACGTATTTACTGAGCCCAGATTGTGGATCAGGCTGTGTTCTCTGAGCTGGAATATCACAATACATGGTAATAATGAAAGGTCCAGATTTTATCTAATCCAAGCAAATAATATGGCCAAGAGATTACAGGCAGAATTCCTTCTAGATTAAAACAGATACTTCATCCCCTGGTAATCCAACCATCCACAGTGGGTAAAGACCAAAGGGAAAAAGCTGTATGTAAATTCTCCAGCAACCCTGAAGAGTCACAAAAAGGGAAAGGACAGGGCCGACCGACAAAAGGAGACCAAAGCTGTCACAGTGGGCAGCAGCCTTGAAGGTGATTGGTGGACAACAAGCCATGTCCTCTGCCCTATTTGCTTATCTCACCACACCACAGGTTATTAAAAACCTGAAAGGAACTCAACAGTTGATGAAAGACAGGGAGCAGCTGGCCTGCCTGAAGTAGGTAGTGACAGCCAAGATGAAGAGAACAGGATCCTCACATGCCCACCTTCCAGCTGGGCCCTGGCCTGTGAATCATGCCTACTGGGTGCTGGGACAAGGTCCTTTGGTTACGAAGGACAATGAAAAAATTCTTCTTTACTTACTTTTAGAAAGTACTCTTATAAATTGCCTTTTTACATTCTCGTGGATTCAAAATGCCTTTGGGATCTGAGAATCAGGAAGTCTTTAGATCATATATTGCAGAAATCTGTAAAACAAAACAAAACACCTTACATCAATTAAATAGTTAAAGCACAGAGTGAGAAGAGCACCCTCTGAGCAGAAGAATCAAGATAGTCAATTCTCTGTTAATCAATCTTGACCACAGTTTTTTGTTGCTGTTTTTTTTTGTTAAGATTTATTTTGTTTATTTATTTGACAGAGAGAGATCACAGTAGACAGAGAGGCAGATAGAGAGAGAGAGAGGGAAGCAGGCTCCCCGCTGAGCAGGGAGCCCGATGCGGGACTCGATCCCAGGACCCTGAGATCATGACCTGAGCCGAAGGCAGAGGCTTAACCCACTGAGCCACCCAGGCACCCCTTGACCACAGTTTAATGCTATTCAACAAGTATTTATTGAACTCCATGCTGGGTTCTGTAAAGGACCAGGGATGAGTAAGCTGGAGTCCATTCATCAGAGAATCCTTCAGTGTAATAGACTAATAAGTATATTTGAATCAAGATGAAAAGGAAACATTCAAAAAAATACAAGGCTCCCATAAACAATAAAAATATTATATGAAAAGTTCTGGGGGACTGGTGGAAGTATGGCTTGGTACATTGTTAGAGTGTTCTTTGATAATACTTAGAAAATGCATTCAAATGTTTATCTCATTGTATCAAAGGTGTCACAAGTAGGAATTTAGCCTGAAGAAGTAGTCTTGAGCCCTTGAATGTGTACCAGAGTTTAGCTATTAGTTCATCCCAGTATTGTTTATAAAATGGGGGATACAGGGGCGCCTGGGTGGCTCAGTGGGTTAAAGCCTCTGCCTTCGACTCGGGTCATGATCTCAGGGTCCTGGGACCGAGTCCCGCATCGGGCTCTCCGCTCAGTGGGGAGCCTGCTTCCTCCTCTCTCTCTGCCTGCCTCTCTGCCTACTCTCTCTCTGTCAAATAAATAAAATCTTTAAAAAAAGGGGGGGGGTACACAGATGTATATACAACTAAAGAAACAGAAAGGAGAATGTAGGAACGAAGGAGGGAAGGATGAATGGAGAGGAAGAGTTAGGAATTGCTCTGGAGATGGTTATTATTTTTCTTTTGCTTTCTTCAAAATAACACTTTTCATTTAAAAAGTTAAAGTCTGGGGCGCCTGGGTGGCTCAGTAGGTTAAGCCTCTGCCTTCGGCTTAGGTCATGATCTCAGGGTCCTGGGATCGAGCCCCACATCAGGCTCTCTGCTCAGCAGGGATCCTGCCCTCCCCTCTCTCTCTGCCTGCCTCTCTGTCTACTTGTGATCTCTGTCAAATAAATAAATATAATCTTAAAAAAAAAGTTAAAGTCCCACACCCCACCTACCCACTTTGACCAACATATCTCAGAATTATTGCCTTAATGTCTAATCTTAGCCAAGTCATCTTACTTCTCTTACTTCATTTAATCTCTTCTAAAACTTAACCAAAAGTGTGAAAACAGCAGGGGCACCTGGGTGGCTCAGTCATTTGAGCATCCACTGTTGGTTTCAGCTCAGGTCACGATCTCAGGGTCGTGGGATGGAGCCCCCACCTCAGCAGGGAGCCTATTTGAGATTCTCTCTCACCCTCTACTCCTACCCCCTCACCCCCACCCCCGCCCACTCACATGCTCACGCTTTCTGTCTTTCAAATAAATAAATCTTTAAAAAAGTGTGAAAACAGCAGGTAACCAAAATAACCAATGGAGAGTTTTTAAGATAAATTATAGTGTAAATATGCAGTGAAATATTATGTGGGGATTTTGTTACAGAACATTTAACAGTATGTAAATGTCCATGATATATTACATGAAGAAAGCAAGTTACAAAGGGTTCTCCATTGTGATCCTAGAGCATTCCAGCTTTTTCCAGTTTTTTAAAGAAGCCATAATGCCTCTACCACAGGGTCCCTGCATATGCATATGCAGTTTCTTCTTCCTAAAATGTTCTCCTTTTGACCCCTTCACCTGGTAAACTGTTTTTTTTTTATTTTTATATCTCAAATCAAAGACCAACTCCCTCTCAGCATTTACTAAAGCTTATGAATATTGTTTTAGTAGTAGTCGTCGTAATCTGTGGCCTGATCATAAAGTCTACAAGGACAGAAAGTTTGTTTGCCTTGGCTTACCATTGCATGTCCAGTATCTGTAACATAATAGAAACATAATACATATTTTTTGAGTGAGCCAAAGTTAATTTTCATATCCAGAAAAAAGATGTTACCTTAAAAGGATCTTATTACAGTTATCCTGTAATTCCATATTCTGAATCCATGAATGAAAGCCAAGCATATTTCAAACTGATTAGATTCGATATGACACAATTTTCCAGATTGCTAGAGCAGATAATTCATTTTAATTAGAAAGCCTTGAGGTCTTAAAATTAAGTTCTTTTCATAATGGAATATAAAAATGTGGAAATAGCACCCACTGGGAATATGTAGTAATGGAATATTTAGTAATACAGGCCCTATATTTAGACAGTAGTATCATAACACTTTCAAATTCAAACCTCTTCGTTTCATTACAGAGCTGAAGCCCAGAGACACCCAGGGAAGCACCCAAGATTGCATCGTGAATAGAGGTAGGAACTTTCAATCCTCTGCTTATTCTACCTAAACATAAAGGAGCATAACCCAGCTCCAGATGTGGAATCAGAAGAAAGCCAAAGGAAGAATAAAACAGGAAGGTAAAAATGGTGAAAAGAAATTCTAGGTATAGGAGTGTCTGAAAAGGTCCAGTAGACTGGTATGAGTGTGTGTATGTTTCCTGATGTGGGATGATCTAAGGCCATTGAGAACCCTGTGCCTTCTGATAAGTAGCAAGAATGCCTGGCACAATATAGTTGCTCAGTGTATTTGTGGAATGAATGAATGAGTGGGCATGTCATCCTTAGACTCCCCCAGTTCACCCACTTGCTTGCTTATGTCTGAAAAGAGCTTATCAGTGAATGGCAGTACACTACTTCAGGCTCAATGCTGCTCTCCCTCAAAAAGATATCCATGTCCTAATTCCTAGAACCTGTGCGTGTTACCTGACATGGCAAGAAAGGGATTTTGCAGGTCTGATTAGAGATGGGAAGATTATCCTGGATTATCTAGTTGGGCCGTAAATGCAATCACATGTATCCTTATACAAGGGAGGTAGAGACATGGATATTTGACATACAGACAGACGAGAAGTCAGTGAGACCACAGAGGCAGAAACTGGAGCGACGTGCCACAAACTGAGAAATACAGTGGCCACCAAAAGCTGGAAGAGGCAGGGAATGGATTTCTCCCCTCTGAAGGAAGGGTTGCCCTGCCAGCACCCTGATTTTCACCCAGTGATATTGATTTCAGCTCTCTGGACTCCAGAACTGTAAGTGTCTAAATTTCAGTTGTTGTAAGCCTCTAAGTCCGTGGTAATTTATTATAGCAACCGCAAGTACAAATTTCGGCCCCGGGATGTGAGATGCTGGTCTAATACATAGCTAAGAAATGTGGAAGTGGCTTTGCCATGGGTACTTGCAAGAAACTCTAGGAATTTTGATGTGCAGAATGAAAAAGCCTACATTGTTCTAAATAGACTGTTGGTAGAAATGGATGTTAAAGGTGCTGCCAGAGAATAGTCACAGGAAGTAAGGAGCATGGGGAAGAAAACCTATGTTGTGTTAGAGAACATATATATTATTTATAAATAGAATGTTGGGAGAAATTTGAGCTTTAGAAGCCCTGTTGGTGAGGACTCAGAAGGAAATGAGGAAAATATTTTTGGGAAGTGGAAGAACATGAACCCTTGGTCTGGTAATAGCAGAAAGTCTAGCTGAATTATGTCCTACAGTTAGTTACACTGGAACGTAGAACTAACTACTTAACATTGCTAAGCAATGAACTTGGGTATTTTGCTGAGATTTCCAAGCAAAGTATTGAATGTGCCCTGGTTTCTTCTTGCAGCCTGTAATCACATTTGAAAGGAAAGAAGGAAATCGAGAAACTGCTAAGCAGAAAGGAAACTAAACTTGACGGTTTAGGAGATTTTTAGCCAATCCAGACTATAAAGGATGCCTAAATTAGGAGATTGAGGCTGAGGAAAGAATGCTATGAAGAGAAAATCAGGGGCATAGCAGGAACAGTCTTTGGCTAGTGCCATGGGGAGGGAGATGGGAAGGTCAGGTATTCCCTGGCACAAAGGGTCCCGTGAAGATGGTAAGTGTATGACTTGTGGATCCTCTCAGTCATCGGAGCAGAAACCAGGGGTAGAGATGAGATCGTCAGGAAGGATCTGTAGAGGATCACCATGTCCAACAGTATGAATCCCTTTGACATACATAGGAGACCCACGGGGTTTATGGGATTTTAACACATGCAGAAATGATGCCCATTTGATCCAAAGGGACAGAACCAGGACGAAATGAAAAAAGGCTGCTAGACTCCCAAAATTCCACAGGCAGGACAGAAGATAGTAATTTTTGCTTTTGTTAAGCCACCTAGTGTGTGATAAATTGTTGCAGCTGCCACAGGAAATTAATACTCACACATTAAGTGCTCAACAAGACACTCTTGGGTTTTTTAATTAAATCAAGTTAAATATTAATTACATCAAAATTAAATGTTGAACAGGGTATTTATAACATATGTATCAGGCATAAAGACTACTTATGAAATAAACACCTATGTACCCACAAACCTGTTTAAGAAATAGAAATTCAAGGGGTGCCTGGGTGGCCCAGTGGGTTAAAGCCTCTGTCTTCAGCTCAGGTCATGATCCCAGGGTCCTAGGATCGAGCCCTGAGCAGAGAGCCTGCTTCCTCTTCTCTCTCTCTCTCTCTCTCTCTGCCTGAACTCTCTGCCTACTTGTGATCTCTGTCAAATAAATAAATAAATAAATAAATCAATAAATCAATCAATCTTTGGAAAAAATATAGTTTAAAAAAAAAAAAAAAAGAAATAGAAATGCAAGTTACCTTTGAGTCCTCCAAATGTCTGAAAGCGTATCTTCCTTGCTTTCCCCCAGAGGTAATTACTCTCTTGAATTCTGTGTTTATCATTCTCTCATTCTTCGTCTTCTTTCTTTTTTTCTTTTTTTTTTTTTTTTGGTATATGTGTATCTCTGTATTTACTTTTTCATTTTGCATGGTTTTTAATGATTCACAGGAAATCCTAAGTTTTGTTTTGTTCTGTGTTTTGTTCTGTGACTTTTTTGTTTGCTTAACATGGATTTGTCTCATGTGGTAGGAGTACATTCATATTAACTGCTGCATAACATGATAGTAAAAAGACATACAACAACTTATCAATTCTTCCAGCAATGGACACGTAGATTAGTTCCAGCTTTTGGCTCTCCTGAGCTGTGTATGCTGCTATGAACATTGTTGTGCATGCTTCTTGGTGCATTGGTGTAAGACTTTTACTAGGGTCTGTGCCTCGGAGTAGAACTGCTGAGTCCCAGTGCCTGAGTACTTTCACCCTTACTATGTGTATTGTTGTTCCAAGTACTTGTACGGAAATTTAAAGTTCAATCTCAAGTAGCCAGTTTCTTCATTTTTTTAACCTCCCAACATATGTTGCTTCTATAATTTATCTGATATTTAATCATATTTGTCTTTAATCTCTCTGATGTAGGGTTATTTATGATTCACTCCTGGATTCTTGGTCATCTTTATCCATGCTGTGTTACTTGCTCCGCTTGGCAAAGGCAAACGAGCACAGGTATTCAGTGAATAGACTCTGAAGCCAAAAGGTCTAGGCTGGAAACCCAGTTGTGCCACTTACCAGCTGTGTGACTTTGAGCTGGTTACTTAATCTCTCTGTGCCTCAGTTGTCCCTAGCATAAGTTGGGGAAAACATAACAAAACATAACATTTAAAGAGTTATTGTGAAGATTAAATAAGCCATGCCTGGGTGGCTCAGCCAGTTAAGTGTCTCCCTCTGGCTCAGGTCATGATCCCAGAGTCCTGGGATCGAGCTCCTCCTCAGGCTCCCTGATTAGGGGGAGTCTGCTTCTCCCTCTGCCACTCCCCCTGTTTGTATTCCCCTTCTCACTGTCTCTCTCTGTCTGTCAAATAAATAAATAAATAAGAACTTTAAAAAGGAAAAAAAAGAACAAACGTATGTAAAATGTCAAATACTCTCAGCAGGTTACTATCTCACAATAGAAGTGATCAAACACTCCCATTTTCACGTCAGCAAATCTAAAACTCTCTGTGTCTACACTTTATTCCCATTTGACAGTGGAGCCTCCTATCAAAGTGGATCCCTCCACTGAGTTCTGGTTTCCATCCTGTTTCACCAGGATTGCCCATGTAGTCATTGTACCAACTTTGCTTTCTATGTGATTGTTCTCGTCACATGTGGACATTCCCTACAATCTTCCATCTTAAAATTTATGATAAGATTTATCATTATTAGAAATCATCTTGTTCCTTCATTTGTTCACTGCTTTACATTCCTTCTCCTTGCACCTACCCCTGCTCCCACAAGGAATGTAAGTGCCTCTTAAGGGAAAACATGCACTAGAAGACAACATGAGATAAAAAAGTTTCACTTCCTACAGATGGGAGGAAAACCCATTTTCAGGACATGTTTATAGAATCCTTGGGAACATAGAACAGTAGCACCTACTATGTGCCGGGCATTCAAAAATGCCAGGGGTAGAGTGATGACAAGGACAGATAAGGGACATCCTGGAACGTCTGGCACATAGTAGTCGTTTAATAAACAGCTGCTGAATGATCTATTAGTTGATTCATTTTAGTTCACAGAAATTACATCTCTGATTTTTTTAAAAGATTTCTCTGAGAGAGAGAAAGAGCATGAGCAAGGGCAATGGGAAAGGCAGAGGGAGGAGCAGGCTCCCCACTGAGCAGAGAGCCCGACCTGGGGCTTGATCCCAAGACCCTGGGATCATGATTTGAGCTGAAGGCAGACGTTTAACTGACTGAGTGACCCAGGCGCCCTGAAATTACATCTCTGGTTATGAACGAAAAACAAGAGAAACATTCTTAAAATTCTTCTAGCATTCTTCTATTATCAACTTTTGAAGAAAAACACAAACAATTTTTAATGAATATGGATGTGGAAGCACTAAAGGTATTCAATAATCTGGAAATTCAGAGAACACTGACACTTTCATACTTGAGCTCATCATCACTTTGTGCTATTGTTTTATGTTCCCGAACATTCCATAAGGCTGTGTTTGTGTCTGAAATTCTGATTTAGCTGTAAGATGTAAAAATCCTACACAGTCAGACAACTTGGCTTCAGTTATATCAGAAGTGACTTAAAAGCAAAAATAGCATTCCAGTTATTCCTTGGTGTTGACATCTCTAGGATAAAAATAAAACAAAAAAATAAGTAAACAAGTAAGTTCCTTATTAAAAAGGCAAAAGAAATGTGAATAGGACACTATCTGTCCTGGGAAGTTCAGATTCAAAACGTGTTTCTTAAGATAGGAACTGCATGGGAATCCATTCCAAAATAACATCTCCACTTGTTATATAATTAGATAATGGTTTCACAGACTTTGTATAAATATATCTTCAGTGTCTGATGGTTTTCTCTCGAAAGGATATATTACTAATTTTTCTCTCTGAAAACTGTGTTCACAGAGCCACCAACTTTCCCCCCTGACTTTATTCATTCTTTTTCTCCTTGCCCTTCCCACTCTAGGTTGGACTCAATGAACACATTGGAGAAATGAGTAACTTAGGCAAAGACCTTTTATTGGTGGTTAGGCTCACATAGTTCCAAAAAGTAAATGTAATTAACAAAACACCCACAAGTACCAGAGAAAGTGCTCCGGTCTCAGTAGAAGGCACTGATCCTAAGAAAGCTTGATGTGGGTCACCACGTAGAGATGCCGTTTCACTCCTGTTGAATGAATGTGCTGTATTCTGAGTGTGACAGTTGGGAGGCAGGAGTAGGAAGAGCCCAAGCCTCTTCTCCACTGGGTTAGGCAGCCAGGCCCTTCAGGGGTGCTCTCCCTGATGATGTGAAGGTGTCCGCAGTGGTAGCTATGACAACTATCCCAGCTACGGCAATGATGCTGATGTCATCACCAACAGTTTGACAGGATCTAGAAATCTTTAGGGTGCTTCTCATCCAGTTGATCTTCTCAGATCCATTCCTTGGACAGGTCACAGAATCCACTTTCACAAAAATGAATCCAGAGCATTCAGTGACCACTGAAAACACACCAGTCCTGGTATTTGCTAATCTGGCACCACAGTTAAAATACGATTGCATCATTTTGGAAATAAGTCCAACCTAAGGTACAAGAAAATGTACTGTTAAAAAACACACATGGGTACTTTTGGTGGTATGGCTTTAAAACCCAGCACTTGTCTATAAAAGCCTTACAAGCAAAGTTAGTGAACAGCAATTTTTATTTTAAAAAAAATGGAAAGTATTTTACTAGACCAAATTAGTTTAAGACATATGAAAATCAAATCTTATGCAAACACCCTTAGAAAAACTGAATTATATAATTAACATTCCTTTCCACAAATTAATAACAAATGTGTTAAATTACTGTGTATTAAAGATATGATTTCAAAGTTAGAGCTGTTTCAAAATACTATGTTCAAATCTCATTCTGTAAGAACCCAGGGAAGTTGCCAAACCACCCCGCTGTCCTTCCAGTAGGGTTTCATGGTACACCGGAGGGTCTATTATGAGCCAGGAGAGAGTCACTAAGTAATATTCAAAGAAAAATAAAAGTAAAACATCAGGTACAAATTAATTTAATTCACTCCTGAGACTTACACAGAGCTCACTGACTTAAATAAAGCATGACAACACTGTTTTTAAATATCAAGAACACTGTTTTCTGGCAGCATCCAGTATACTTTTGTGTTACAAGTAGGTCATAAAGATAGGGCTTCAGGGAGAAATAGAAACACAGATGAACCTCTAAAGAAAGAGAAACCTCGAGCAGAAGACTTCTTATTCTCTTTTTATGAGGCACAAACAGAAAAATAGATAAAACATAACAACCCTGATGATAGATTGCGGGGGACTTCATATCTCGACTTTTATGTTTTATGAATGATATTTAATACAGCATTATTCCTGCTGAATAACCAGAAAATTTGCATCATCAATAATACGGTTAAAAAGTTCACTCCATGGTAATATCCATGTCAACCAATGTTACCTCTTCTACATAAAACGTGTGTGTGTATATAGTACACAGAGAATATATATGTCTAGAGCATACATATAAACACAGTCATGTCTTCCAAGTCTCAAGCCCATCTGACACTTTACAATGAAGAGAGAAAACAGGAATGAGACTTCTGGTACCATTTATTTTTCTGTGACAGTAATAAAGCTGCTGTATCACAGCTTGGAAAATACACAGTAATCATTGTATATTACAGTAACTGTATAATGCAAAAGCAAATGATTTTTTTCCCAGAAAAAAAAAAAATCTGTCTTCCCTATGACTCTGCTTCCTCCCCCCTCAAAAATACCGTATACGTAATTTCCACCTAACGTCAGAAGGCTTCCCGTGCCCATGGCCCGTGGAAGCAGCATGGTCACAGCTCAGCAGGAGGACGCCTGTCTCCACGTCTGTCTCCGACGCAAACTGCGCTCCCAGGCCGGCTCGTCTTACAACTCTTCCTTCAAGCCTTTCTGTGTCTCTTGCCTGGCTTTGTCTTCCTCCCTGGGCGCCAACCATGTGAAATACACCTTTACTGGATCAATGTTCCAGTGTTTGTGAAAGGATATGGGAACTTGGTGAGAAAGGTAGTCCCTGGGGTAATCCACGGGCCGAGCCTGCGGGAAGAAGAAAAGAGAATCACGTTCCTCTATTTGCTGAAAACAATTTTGCTTCAGCACAGCATTATCTGAATTTATGAAGTGACTGCTTTTCGCCAATATTTGATATTGCTTATGAGAATGTAAAAGCAAAAAAGAAGATCTTTTCTACTACCCTCTCTCTGATGCAAGGCTCTTTGCTTTTGTATCTCCGATTACTTTAATATCCCAAATATACCACTTTTGGCTTCTGTGTTCCGTAGTCATGCCTCTGGGAGAGTTCTTAACCATGGTAATAGATATAAAAAGCCTTCCTTGGTCAGTCATTCAAGGGACTATTATAACTTCTGCAAAAGGCAGAAAAATTGCTATTTCTCAGGCCTCTCTAAAGAAAGTGGCCATACCTGGAATGTGTGTGTGTGTGTGTGTGTGTGTGTGTGTGTGTGTGTCTGGGAGGGGGGGCGGGGGTGAAGAGTTCCCAGGGGCTCCCCCTTGCCTGTCCACTGCCCTGACATGTAATTAGGTGTATCTCTCAGAGCAGGAAAATGCAGAGCTCATCAGGAATCCAGGAGAAGCATGAAGTAACTCAGCACTCACTTCCCACCCAGATACCTAGTCTGATTCCAGAAATGGCAAGGGAAACATTGAGTAACCAGATGCAGTTTGCAAGAGGGCCTAAAAAGTTTTTGCATCCTCATCACTTCAGGATTCTCTAGAACTTACAAAATGAAGTTTAAGCAGAATTAGACCTAGCCTAGGATGGCTGAGATTGAAGTAACCTTCAGAGTATAGAAGGAAAGAGAAACTAGACACTATTTTTTTTTCTCTAAACAAAGCATCCACCTTTCTCTCAATGCTTATCTTGTTTATAGATTTATATAGCCCATCTGTGTTCTCTAGTAACTCACTGACTTATCAATACTAAAACAGTCTTGGCTTTATTAAATCTAGATAGGAAACATTTTGAAAACAAGTCTTCTCTAGGCTAGTATTTTATTATATTCTACTTAAATGCTTGCAGTGAATACTTATGTAAATCCTCTTAAGTGGTTTATAAAATACCTTCATTAAATTTTATCTCATTCAGCCCTTGAAACAACCTTGCAAGGTGATCAGAGTATCCTGATTGATCTTCAGTTTATAGATGAGGAAACTGGAGCTCACAGAATTTATAAGTTTCTTAGGGCAACAGGTCTAACACCTATTGCACTGGGGACAAGAGCAGGTGACCAGCCCAGCTCCTAGTTCAAGCAGGATGCCTGCAACTGGTCCTCATTCCGTGGCCACAAGCCTGGTCCACCAATGGTGCCTCAGCTGCCCTGACCTCCTTGGGGGACTTTATCCTGAGATGGCACAAATATCCTGCTCCAATGAGTGTTAATACCTCTGCATGGAAGTTCAAAATGACGGCGTGGGTTGGGTGGAGAACTTCCATACTAACCATGCATTGTCCTTTAAAGATTCTAAGTGCTCGTGGAGTTAAAAATCTAAGAAGGCAATTTTAAAGGGAGAAAGTGAACCAAAGACCAACAATACACGCTAGAATAATGTCTAACAGACTTGAGCAACTTCTGAGTGTCAGCTAAGGAGATTCAAATGTGATATCCTGCTTGCAAGGCCCTCTGGGAGTTTACTGGCCTGGAAGAAACCCCAGGGAAAACAAACGCTCAATTTTGTTCTCAGACAATTCCACAAGGCTCCCAGAAGAAAGAAAGAAAAATCGTGGAAACAAATCTTGAATCGTTTTTCACATTTAAAAATGAACTCTCAGAGACACAAATGCATCTCACAGGAAAAAAAGAAATCCATGCTATCTTTCCCTCTATTAATGCGGATTCCAGAAGGGACTGCGGTTGCACGTTAGCACAGGAGTGAAGAGCTGGTTTACAAAGTATTAGAATGTGCTAATCACTTCTGGCAAATGCGGTTTTGGAAAAGAACAAGATGAGCCTAGCGAAGTGGAATGTGTCCACAGAGGCATCTGTAACACCAGGAAGTCTAGACGGACTCTGATAATCACATTTCTGTGCCCAAAATGCCAAAAGGAAGTGGCGAACAGGCAGGGTTGGGTGGAGGGGGAAGGCCTTAGGAACAGACATGAAGCATGATGGGAAGCTGTACGCAGGAGAGAGACGGCATAAGATGCATGGAAGGACGTACATTGGATGAAATCAAAACTTAATCTGTAAATATTACACACACTGAACAGTGCAAAAAACAGATTAAATTTGTATTTGCTTAGACAAATACAACTTTTATAGCTGTATTGACATAATTTACATACAATTCACATACAGGCATGGTAGTTTGAAAACTTTTAGATTTCCATATCGATCCAGTTTTAGAAGACTACCTACGGTCATTCCCCCAGAACTCCCTGCCATGCATTTTCAGCCAATCCCTACCCCAGTGGCAGCCCCCGGAGACCACTGATTTGCTTTTTCTCTATAGTGTTGCCTTTTCTAGAAATTTCTTATCAGTGGAATCATACATTATGAATGTTTTGAGCCTGGCTTCCTTCACTTAGCATTGCTGCATGTACCAGTAGCTCATTACTTTTATTGCTGAGCAATATATCACACTAAGTGGAAACACCATACAAACAACACACAGTTATCATCACACAGCTTCCATGGGCCAGGAGATTTGGCAACACATAGCTGGGACCTCTGCTTCATGGTCTCTCACCAGATCGTAATCAGGACGTCAGCCCAGGCTCTATAATCTCATCTGAAGGCTCAAGTAGGAAAAGATGCACTTCCAAGCCCAGTCAGTAGGTACTGGTAACACTCAGTTCCTTGCGGGCTACTGAGCTGAGGGGCTTCACTTTCATACCCTGTCCCCTTGCAGCTTGCTTCAGCAAAACCTGCAAGCCCGGAAGGAAGTAGGAGCGTCTACAAGGAAGATGGAAGTCACAATCCCTTGCAGCATAATGACAGAAGAGACATCCCATCACCTTTGCCATATGCTTTTGGCTCATACTCCAAAGAGGGGAAAACGCAGGGTATGAATTATCAACAGGAGGGGACCAATGAGATCTATGTCATAAATTGCCTGCCACATAGATGTTTAATTTTTTTTAAAACTGCCAAAACGTTTCCAAAGTAACTATATTTTATATTCCCACTAGAGGCCCAGGTCTGTTTGCTTATAGGCATTCTATACATGTGAATTTAGCTTGCCTCTCCCTAATGACTAATCATGTTGAGCATCTTTCCATGTGCTTAGTAGCTGTTTATGCATCTTCTTTAGAGAAATGTCTGTTCAGTCTTTTACCCAGCTTAAACTCAGCAGCTGATTTTCTTACTGAGTTGTAAAAGATTGTTATATATCCTGAATTCAAGTCCTTTACCACAGACATGATTTACAGATACTTCTCCCAATTTATGGGTTTTTTTTTTTTTCATTCTCTTAAGGATATCTTTTGAAGAGCAAAGTCTTAAGTTTCATGATTTCAATTTATAAATTTTTCCTTCTATGGATCTTGCTTTTGATGCCATAAAACTTTGCCTTCACTAAGGTCAAAAAGAACTATCCCTATGTGGTTTTTTTTGGCGGTTTATAATTTTATCTCCTATGTTTTGTACGATGATTCATTTTGAATTAATATTTGTGTGTGATGTGAGGTTAAGTTCCAAGTTCACTTTTTGTATGTGGAAATACATAATTGCTCTAGCACCAGCTGACCTGGGCCACTTCTCCCCTGGATTGCTTTGGCATCTTTGACAAAAAAGAGTTTATGACAGGGTTTATTTCTAGACTCTCTATCCTGTTGCATTTACATTGATGTGTGTGTGTGTGGATGTGTGTGTGTTTATCCTTCTACTACTTGCATCGTCTTGATTATCATAGCTTTAGAGTAAGTTTTGAAATCATAGAACTGTAAATCCTCCAATTTCAACCTCCTTTTTAAGAATTACTGTGTATTTCCATATAAATTTTAGAGTCAGCTTGTTGATTTTGACAGAGAAGCCTGCTATGACTTTGGATATGGATTGCACTGAATCTATTAATGAATTCATCTACTGATAAATTTGGGGAATGTGGGGAAATATAATTTCCTGTAAAAAAGCCCTATAGCCCACAAGAAACACTTCACATTCCATTTGTCTAGTTAACTGCTCAGATCCCAAAGGAGAGTAAAACTTCCCTTATCTCTTGGAGAGGCCAAGGGTTATATCCCTGAACTAGGTCCAGAGGGTAAGCCCCAAGGTGCCAGAAAAACCTGAACACTTTCCACCCTGGGATACATTTACATTTCAAGGAAGAATAAGGGGTGTATTTGCATACCAAAATGCTGAAGTAAGAAAGCATTTCCCTTTAGAAACAGAGGAAACAGTTTTTCTTTGTCCCTTGCTGATGGGGTATCACACCACTCGCAAGCCAGTTGAATTGGCCCTCATCCTACTGCCCTGGAGGTAAAAACTAGGTCAAAGGGGCAGTGGGAGTGGGAGTGGGGGCAAGATTTGCTTATTATTTATTGTGAGGTACTTAATGTAAAAATCTATCTCTGATCCAGAACACTTCCTTTAGGAATTCAGAATAAGTTAATTTTAAGTGAATAAGATGAAATAATAAAATTCTTGTTTTAAAAAAGATTTTATTTATTTATTTGAGTGAGAGAGAAAGAGAGCACAAGCAGTGGGAGCAGCGGGCAGAGGGAGAAGCAGGCTTCTGCCAAGCAGGGAGCCCAGTATGGGACTCTATCCCAGGACCTGAGATCATGACTTGAGCTGAAAGCAGAAGCTTAACCAACTGCGTGCACCCAGGCATCCCAGTATTTTAAATGGTATTACAAAATCAATGGAGAAAATTGCAATAGCAATAGTGAGTCTTCCAATCCATAAATATGGTACAGATCTCTTCATTTAATTAGATCTTAATTTCTCTCAGCAGAATTTTATTATACAGTATACAGTGTAACTCCATTTTAATTTATTCCTGATGTATTTTATTCATTTGCCTGCTATTTTGAATGACACTGTTTTCTTCATCTTCAGTTTTTGTTTTTTTATTTTTTTGTCAAAACAACACAATTGCTTTTGTGTATTGATCTTGTAGCCTATAACCTTGTTAAACTCATCTATTAGTTCTGGTAGTTTTTTTTTTTTTTTTAAGATTTTATTTATTTATTTGACAGAGAGAGATCACAAGTAGATGGAAAGGCACGCAGAGAGAGAGAGAGAGAGAGGGAAGCAGGCTCCCTGCTGAGCAGAGAGCCCGATGCGGGACTTGATCCCAGGACCCTGAGATCATGACCTGAGCTGAAGTCAGCGACTTAACCCACTGAGCCACCCAGGCGCCCCAGTTCTGGTAGGTTTTTTTTGTTTTTTGTTTTTTGTTTTGCTCCTTTGGTAGATCCGTAGGATTTTCTACATACAAGATAATGTGGTCTGTGGATAAAGACAGTTTTACTTCCTCTCTTCCAACTTGTATCCTTACTATATATATATGTATACATATATGTATGTGTATATGTGTGTGTGTGTGTGTGTGTGTGTGTGTGTGTGTGTAAATATATATATTTTTTCATCTTATTGCACTGGTTAGAACCAGTGAATAAAAGTGGTAAGACAGACATCTCTACCTTGTTCCCAATTTTGTTATTTTGTATATTCATTTCATCAGATTGAGGAACTATTTTGTTGAGAGGTATTTCTTCTTTTTTTTCTTTTTTTTTAAATCATGAAGTGATGTTAGACTTTGTCAAACATTTTTTTCTGTGTCTATTGAGAGACTCATGTGGCTTTTATTCATTATTCTACTCATATGGTATATAACAATAATTGATTTTGGATATTAAACCAAGTTTGCATTCCTGTGATAAATGCCAGCTTGTCATGGCATATAACCGCTTTTATATATCACTGAATTCAGTTTGCTAGTATTTTGTTAAGGTAAGGATTTTTCCATCTGTGTTCAAGAGTAATACTGGCTTGTAGTTTACTTTTGTCATATACAATTTTAATTCCTGTTACTTTTTTAGCAATATTTTTGGAGTGATTTTCTAAATTCTTGTTCTAGGGATAACAATATGCACCTTTTAAATCTTTATTTATTTATTCGAGAGAGAGAGCATGTCGGAGGAGGTGTGGGAGGAGCAAGGGGAGATAGAGAGAATCCAAGCAGACACCCTGCTGAGTGTGGAACCTGATGTGGGGCTCCATCTTAGGAGTCTGAGATCATGACCTGAGCCTAAACTAAGAGTCAGATGCTTAACTGACTGCACTACCCAGACACCTCAACAATATGCATCTTTGGCATATTAAGCTAATATTGGCCTCATAAAATGAATTGGGAAGTAGTCTCACTCCTTTAATTCCATTCCATCAGTGTATGTAGGTTCAAATACTTTTTCTATTTCTTTTTTTTTTTAAGATTTTATTTATTTATTTGATAGAGATCATAAGTAGGCAGAAAGACAGACAGAAAGGGAGAGAGGAGGAAGCAGGCTCGCCGCTGAGCAGAGAGCCCAATGCGGGGCTCGATCCCAGGACCCTGAGATCATGACCTGAGCTGAAGGCAAAGGCTTTAACCCACTGAGCCACCCAGGTGCCCCTCTATTTCTTTTTAAGACAGTTTTGCTAATGAGTGTGATTTAAGAAATTTCTCCCATTTCTTTAAAATTGTCTAACTGGTTAGCACAACTTTGGTAGGATTTGCAATGATGTCCCCTCTTTCATTCCTAACTTTGGTAATCTGTGTCTTTCTTCTTTTTCTCTTGGGCAGTCTAGCCAAATTTACCAAATTAGCTGCTCTTTCCAAAATAAATCATTTTTGGCTTAACTTGATTTTCTATGCTGTTTTTCTATTTTCTATATTGACTTGTGCTCTAAACTTTAATATTTCTTTTATTCCACTTAAAGGTTCAGATTTGAATATTATTTTGCTTTCAATGCAGATGTTTAGAGATTTAATATCCTTATCCATTTCTAGTATGTTTAAAACTATACATTTCCCTCCAATCCCTACATATCTATGCTAAAAATTTTGTTATATTTTGTTTTCATTTTTATTCAAGATATATTCTAATCTTCCTTATGTTTTCCTCTTTGACCCAGGGATATTTTAAAATGTGTTGTATAATTTCCAAATATTTGGAAATTCTCTCATTTTTCTTCCATTGATATCTAATTTCATTCCATTGCTGGGAGGACATATTTTGTATGTTTTCAAACCTTTAAAATTTATTTAGACTTGTTTTTCTGACCCAGCATGTGATCTATCCTTTAGAACACTGCATGCACACTTGAAAAGAATGTGCATTTTGCTGTGGTCAGATGAAACATTCCATGTCAGTTAAGTAGTTAGTATTCGTCCATTTCTCATTCCAATTCTGTCCATTTATGTTTCATGTATTTTGACAATCTGTTAGGTGTACATATACATTTATAATTATTGTATCTTCTTAATATATTGACTTTTGGTTATGAAATGTTCCTCTTTCTCTCCAGTAATATTCCTCTCCTTAAAGTGTATTGCGTTTAACATAGCCACTCAAACTCTCTATGATTAACTGTTTGCAGGGTACATCTTTTCCTATCCTTCTACATTCAACCTATTTGTGTCTATGAATCTAAAGTGTACTTGACTCTTACAGACAACGTAGTCAAATCTTGATTTTTATGCAATCTGACAATATCTGCCTTTTTTTAAAGATTTTATTTATTTATTTGAGAGAGAGAGAGTGAAAGAGAGCATGAGAGAGGAGAAGGTCAGAGGGAGAAGCAGACTCCCCATGGAGCTGAGAGCCTGACGCAGGACTCAATCCTGGTACTCTGGGATCATGACCTGAGCCGAAGGCAGTTGCTTAACCAACTGAGCCACCCTGGTGCCCGTAATATCTGTCTTTTGACTCAGGAGTTTAGTCTATTCATATTTAATGTAATAATTGATATACCTGTATTTTTATCATTTTGCCATTTATTTTCTGCATGTATGGTTTTTGTCCCTCTGTTTCTCCTTTATTGACTTCTTTGGTTAAACAATCTTTTTGTGTATATTTAATCCCTCTATTGATATTTTAAACTATATATTTTAAATCATTTTCTCAGAGATTTTTCCAAGGATCGCAGTATGAATCTTTAACTTAGGTTAATACTGACTTAATTCCAATAAAATCAATTGCTACAATATAGCTTCATTTCCTTCTCCTTGTCTTTGCACTATTATCATCATATATATTGCATTTACCTATGTTATAAATCCAATAATAGGATTATAAATATTGCTTTAAACAATCTTATATTTAGGGGCACCTGGGTGGCTCAGTCATTAAGCGTTAGCCTTTGGCTCATGTCATGATCCCATGGTCCTGGGATCAAGCCGTGCATCAGGCTCCCTGCTTGGGGGGAAGTCTTTTTCTCCTTCTCCCATTCCCCCTGCTTGTGTTCCCTCTCTCACTGTCTCACTCTGTCAAATAAATTTAAAAACTCTTTTTAAAAAATCTTATATTTGTTAAAGAAATTGAGAGAAAATATGTTTATATAAATGCTTTTCTTCTTTTAATTATATATATGCATATACATATATGTATACACAAACACATACACAGTCTTTTATATTTTCCTCCATATTAACCCTATCCAGTATTCTTCCATTCCTTCCTATATTTTCTAATTACCATATGCCATTTTCACTCATCCCAAAGGATTTCCTTTAGTTTTCCTGTAGGGGAGGTCTACTAGCAAAGATCTCTCTCACTTTTTGTTTACCTATGGATATCTTTATTCCACTTTTGTTTTGGAAGGATAGCTTTATTAGATATAGAATCATTAGTTGATTGGTTTTTTTTGTTGTTTTGTTTTGCTTTTTGCTTCTGCCTTCAGGCTTCTATTATTTTTAATGAGAAATCAGCTAGTAACTATATTTTTTGTTTCTCTTTTCATTAGGTTGCTTTTAAGACTTTCACTTTTTCATTGTCTTTCAGCAGTTTGACTATAACATGTCTCTGTGTGATTCTTTTCATGATTACCCTACTTGAGCTGTCGAACCTTTTAGAGCTATACATTAATGTTTTTCATCACATTTGGGAGGTTTCAACCCTATTTCTTTGAAAAAAATTTTCTATCCAGTTCTCTCTCCACTCACTTTTTAGGACTCCCATTAAATGTATATTGGTATACTTTATGGCTTAAAGTATTTTAAAGTTCTGTTCATTATTCTTTAGTCATTTTTCTCTCTCTTCTTTGGACTGGGTAATTTCTATTGATCTGCCTTCAAATTCACTGTTTCTTCTGCCATTTCAAATCTACTATTAAGCCCACCCAGATAATTGCTCATTTGAATTATTTGGTTTTACAACTATAGAATTTTCATTTGTTTTTTTATGGTAGTTTCTATTTTTTATTAAGATTTGCTATTTGTTGAATCATTGTAATCATATTTTCTTCTGGTTCTATGAACATGGTAGCCTTTAATTCTGTGGCTATGATTTTATTAGCTTCTTGAAGTCTTTGTCTATCAACTCCAATATGTGGTCCCACTCAGAGTTGGTTTCTGTTCCTACATTTTTCCCTCAGTACATCTCTTTGCCTTGTGTCATGATAATTTGTTGAAAGTTGATTATTTTGAAGATGTATTGTAACAACAAATCTGTTTAATTTTACTACTTTTTAAAATATTTTATTTATTTATTTGACAGAGAGCTAGAGACAGAGCACAAGTAAGCAGAGTGGCAGGGAGAGGCGGAGAGAGGGAAGCAGGCTCTCTACTGAGCAGGGAGCCCGATGTGGGGCTCGATCCCAGGACCCTGGAATCACAACCCAAGCCAAAGGCAGAGGCCTAATGACTGAGCCACCCAGGCGCCCCAATTTTACTACTTTTTTAAGAAGTAATTTGCCTGGATTTACATTGTGGAATCTTTCTCACTGCAGTGTATGGCTATTGGTATCTCCACTTAATTTTTAGTTCTAACTTTTATCTTATAGCTTGGATTGCTAGGGGTCATCCCTGTGCTTGAATAGCTTAGTGGTTAATTTATCATATGGGCAGAGGTTATGCTCAAACCTTAAGCCCCTAAGGCTTCTATCTATGTATAGGCTGGAAAGCACATTCAAAGACTCAGTAGGTTCTCAAATATGCCTTGGATTTTACTTTCTTCTAGGCTCATCCAGTGTCCCATGTGCATGGTTTCCCAGTAGGCCAGAGAATTGTGGAGAGCTTTTCTAGCCCTGTTATTTCTCTCTTATTTCCAGGGTACAAAGTATTAAATTTCTGGCTAAGATACCCTTTACCATATCTGAGACTGCCACCTCTGGCCCAAAAATGTGCAGGTTTTTCTTGTTTCTTACCAAGTTTGACTATTTTAGGATTTTTATCTCTCCATACTCAAAACAAGTGCCCCCCCTCTGACAGCAAAGCTGCCATTTTCCCCAGGCAGGCCCATACAGATTAAACTGTTGTTGCTCTTTCCAACCAAGCTGGGGTGGTTGGAGAGGTGGAGCTTGGGTGGGGTGGGTGGGGGGAGACTTCAGGCAGAAAGGCCTCAGAAGACCTCATACTCTTCTCAATTAGCAGTTTTTCAGGAATAAATGCTTCTCAGTGCTTTTGGTTTATTTCCAGAGTCCTGAAATGAGTATTTTAACAATTTTATGCAGAGGATTCATTAGCCATTGCATGCTGCCATACCCACTGGTAGCATATAATTTTGAAAGAACAGGAAACCATATGCTCCAGATCCTTTGTTTTTAATAAAAATATATACTAGACATTCCTTGAAGCCCCCTTCTAAGCCTATGATTTCACAATTACCTCCCCTGACTAAAAAGAAGAAAAATGGCCCAGGCAATTTTGTATCTGAGACCGTTTCCAAAAGCCTACTCTTTCTCTAACTCTTCAGGGATCTTGGATTTGTATCTTTGCCTTATATGTGTTTCTCAGTATGAACAAATACACTGTTTGGAGCACTGTTCAAGCATGATAAATGGGAAATAATTTGTAAATCATCATAAACTCTCTAAAAGAGGCTTAAGAATTAGAAGATATATAGTGATATCTATAAGGGAGGATATGCTTTAAGCATATTTTACAATTTTGGAAAGATTTAAAATTTATTATGTGAATTAGGGAAATCAAGAGCTTTAAAGTCTGTGAAATTACGGTAATTTTTTTCATTTTTAAATTCTCTTCAAAGGATTTTTGCTTAAAGTATATTTTCCCTCTTTCTTTTTTTATCATTTTCTTTACTAGCATATTCTTGCCTTAGTGAAAAAGGCTGCTATAAAAATCTAATGCTGCTTTATTAACAATAATAAATCATTCCTCTTATACACCAACAGTTTTAATTACCCCTCCTTTCCTAGAAGCGAAACTCTATGAGATAGAGCAAGAAAGAGCAAGAGAAAATAACTTGCTTCTCTAAGTCATCCTGTAACACAACACATAGGCTTAAGATGAATGAGACCTCCCAAGGTTTTAAAAGATGGTTAAGTACTCATGACTGGTACCAAGAAAGAGGTTTCTCATACATTTCTTATTATGAAAATCTGTTTTTATTCTCCCTTATGGTCCTCAAGATGCAGAAATGGATTCTGCCTTTCTTGATAATGCAAACACTTTCTTTGCCTTGTTCAAGTTATTTCCTACAGTGCTATTTCTGTCATGTTCAATTTTCTATATTGCTATGATAGCATTTGCTACTGGTTACTAAATTTGACAACATATTTATTCTTACAACATCAGAACATTAACTGACCTAATTCTTAAAAACTACCAAAAAGAGTGCGGAGGATTCCCTTCTCCAAACCACAGTATGATGGTTTGGAGCACCAACCATCCCTGGCAAACATCATCTGAGACAACAACCCCCAGATTATATGCTTATTGAGATACTAAACTGAAGCTTAATAGTGTTTAGCCACCTAAGTTTAATAGCAACCAAAGAGGAGTAAGCCCAATAAAAAGGTAACCAGTGGACAGTGTAAAAAACCTAGGACAGTACAGAATTACATACACTTAGCATATATACAGCAGGAAATATTAGGTCATTCCTATAACTTCTAGATAGCATTTAATAATTTTAAAATGCCATCTATCTTTTAACTCAAAAATAGGGAGGGGGGACGGAGAGCAGATTTTCCCTGGTCCTATATTCAAGGACAATGATCAAACACCATTTTGTTTTCCAGAGGTTTCTGCCTTCTGTCTTCCTGCTGGGTATGGTACAGATCAACCCTCTGGACAAAGAGGTCTATTAAGGATGCCCCTCTGGGGCCTGTCCACATAGTTCTTAATGTGGTTTCCAGAAGAATATGTGAAGGGAATGAAGTAGGATCTTTAAGTGAGAAGAAAATCCCCCTCTCTCCCTCTGAGGTAAGTATAGAAACATTGTTCTCACCTGATGGAAGAGAGGGCTGTGTGTCACAGGGATTCCCAACCCACTAAAGCACATCCCTAGGACCATATCGTCGGGGGCATCATGGCTGTAGCAGCGACATTTACTGGCGAGAAGTCTCCTGATTGCTTCTCTGCTGAAGACCATTCTAGTGGGAAGCCAGAGCAGACAGAGAAAAGGGTTAGAGCAGCAGGTCCTCCAGACCTTTAATCTCAATAAAGAAATAGAGTTCAGAGGCCACATTCTTGATAAAGATGTTGACATCAGCAGTGTTTTATGTTTAATAGTTATTCTGGGGAAGATGTTTTGTGCTTTTGATGAAAGGAAAATTTGCTTTGAAGACGCCTATACATATCTAACAGGCAATTTTATTTCCTTATATAGTTTTCACAAATGAATATTCTACAATGTTCTTTTCCTAATCTGTCAATGGAAAATTAGAATAGTTCTTCAGTTTTAGCACTCTTAATGAGGTCAATAGCAAAATCCACCAACATTCCCAGCAAGTAGATGGGCCCATTAATACAGGTGATGACTGACAGTGAGATCAAATCTAACTGAAACAACCAGGCATTGTCCAAGTGACTCCAGGCTATGAAAGTTCCCTTAAGGTGACTTTGAGAAAGAGAAACAAGAGAGAGACAGTGAGAGAGGGAGACTGAGTTGCCTCAAATAGAGCTATGATGCTACTTGACCTGGTATGCTGGGTACTTTCTGGTGGGACTAATGCCCAATCCTGCCATTCTGTGCCCTCCTTGGATCTTCAGGAGGCTGGAAACTGTAAAATAATATTTTCCAGACTCCCTTGCCAGCTAAGACCCAGCTTCATTCTGACAATGAGGGGCATAATACTGGGGGAGGCCGTCCACTTCTGGCTCCGGCAGTCTCCGTGGTGAGGCAGGCGATGGGGGACAACTCTGGGGCAACAGAATGTTGGTAACAGAACCACAGCGGCCGTGGGGAGCCAGTGCGAGGACTGGCTCAGACACAGTGTTGAGACCCAAAAGCAGAAGCGGCTAGAGCAATCCACACGAACAGGCTCCAGAACACAGCCTTTGCTCTGCTCTTCCAGCCTACAGGGCTGTAGCAGCTTTCTATAGTTACTGAGTTCTCAGTAGAACCCCTGGCACCGTTTTATTCCTCTGGCCCTTCCCAACACTTCGGCACCAAGTTCTTTTTGAAATACAGATTGGTCCTAAAATACAGGACTATTCCGGCCCTATGGTAGTAATGGCTTTTCTCATAGTATGAATAATCCAATAGCTGACAGGGCTGAAGGGACTAATATGGTTCACAAATTCATTCCCAGTAAGCGACAATTTCCTTTAAGGCAAAACTGTCTATAATTTATCCACGTATTTCCAGAGCCAAATGCAGGGAATTGCGCACAATAAGTACTCAGCAGAATTTGATGCATCAAAGAAGTAAGAATAAAGCTGCCTTTACCAAGATGTTCTTCCAGGGGGAGGGGAAGTAGTTCTATGAATCAGTCTAGTGGGAAGGAAAAAAGGACAAAGACCTTGAAGACAATCCCTCATGCGAAATGTTGATTGCATACTCAGCTGGGGGTTTAACTCGCTTTAACTCGGTTCAGTGACCACGCGCTGGTGATGCAACGCACACAAGGAGGGCCTCTCCCTGCCCTGGCCAACATGTCAGAGGACACGGTGAAACAAGACCAGACAAGAGGGAAAAGCAGCTGTTTAAGTTGATACAAGAAAATAGGACCGTACCTGAGGAAAAAACACAGTTCTTGTGAACTCTACGAAAAGGAAAACTCCATGTTTGAAAACACACCAGAAATTCTCTTTCTCTCTGAGTCTAGGGCCCATAAGGGACTGGGATAGCACCTTCGTATGG
This sequence comes from Enhydra lutris kenyoni, assembly GCF_002288905.1. Lineage (NCBI taxonomy): Eukaryota > Metazoa > Chordata > Mammalia > Carnivora > Mustelidae > Enhydra > Enhydra lutris. Next base: position 3,439,505 of record NW_019154144.1, on the reverse strand, counting down.
GTCAAACCCCCACTCATCTACCTGATCCCAGGAAGAGAGCCTACGTAAGGGAATATGCACCTGCCAGAGACAGACCCTTAAACATCTATCCAAGGCCACATTAAGGGGAATTTCCCAAGTAAGTATAATGCAGTTGACCTTGAACAATGCTGTGTTGAGGGGCCAGCCCCACGTGCAGTTTAAAATCTGATCCGACTTTTTTGACTCCCCTATAAGTTACCTACTGATAGTCTACTATTGGCCTTACTTAGGTAAGATAAATAGTCAATTAATACATTGTATGTTATATATATTATAAACTGTATTCTTACAATAAAGTAAGCTATGGAAAAGAAAATGTTATGAAGAAAATTATAAGGAAGAGCAAATACATTTACAGTACTATACTGTATTTATGAAAAAAAATCTGCATATAAGAGAAACTGCCCAGTTCAAACCCATATTGTTCAAGAGCCAACTGTACTTGTATTCCAATCAGAGCTCTCATCATCTTTATCTTAAGCCTGATTTAAATAAAAGACTTTATTTTTTTCTTTCGTCAGCATCTAACAGAATAAGAAAGAAAAGGAAGGCCCACTGTTTTATCGTGGCCCACTCTCTGAAAAGTTAACTTTACAGGAAGATAAAAGGTAAGCATAAAATCTTTATTAGTAATTTTTTTCCTATTTTTTCCCTACTCACACAGAACAGTCGTACATTAATTATTCACACAAACTAAGCACACACGAGCCTTTAATAAGACGTGCTTATTAGTATGCTGATGGGTCATTTAAAAATGAAGTTGTCCCCCAAAATGGAAAAGTACCAGACATATCACAGTATGTCTGCTCTGCCCAACTTTTAAATATTAAAAAGATGTTGAGAGGCTATAAGACCAATAATGTGATTTCTTTTAATATACACACTCTAATTTTAAGCAGAAGAAAAACTGAAATGGGAAGCAGGGGCTTGCCCAAGTCCGTGCGTGCAGAGGAAGAGCACATACAGAAGGTGAAGGGCATCAGAAACGTGCCTGCCTCTCCCAGTCTTCCAGCAGAGGAAGAGGTCAGGACTGTCTCCGGGTAACACTGTCCTCAGCCCCTTCGAGGAGGCTGCCAAAGAATATGAGGACATCCTGATCATAGCTTCCTACTCAGACATAGGTAAGTATTTCAAAAAGAAAGCAGTTATTGAATAAACTGCCTGCAAATACCTGAACATTCAAGGAGTAAGCAATGAAACGAACGCCAGGCACCTGCATTCAAATCCTGCAAAGGTCTCATTTTCCAAACAATACGGAATACCTACACATAAATCACTGTGGAGCCTACACTCCCGATTCAGCTCTGCTTCGTGGGGCAGAAGGGAGATGGTTGAAGGCAAGGCTTTACAAAAACTTAACTTGACTGTAAACCACAGCGAGAACACAAGAAACACATTTCATACTACAACCATTTTTATGTGTTGTGTGTATATAAAACTGAAACAATATTTCATGAAACAACATACACCCCTACTACATGTGATACACTATGATATTTCTATGTTATTCTATTCCATTTTATAGTTCATTATTTTTAAATGATGGTCATGATCCATTCATTGGTTTTATAAGCCATTGATTGATCCTGACTTGCTGTTTACAAAAAAATTCATGCTGGTTCTTAAGCTAGATCATCAGAAAAGTCTACTGAGAAATCATTTAACATGATGTCTGCAGCTTTCTTCAAAGGCTGATAGGAGACAATCTTGTGATAAATGTTTCTGCATCTTTGTAAAAGTGCTATTAAAAACAGAATATTACACCAGTCATTAGTTATACAAAGACCAATGCTCAGTGTTCATGCATTTGTTTATTCATTTACTCATTGTACCTGGTAAAAAAAAAAAAAAGAGTCCCTATGCTAGCAAGTGAGGATATAATGAGAAATGAGACACAGGTGTTGCCTTCAAATAATTCATAATTTAGGTAGAAAACAGAAAGGTAAATAGGCAATTAAATGATAATGGTTTGCATAATATGCTATGAAAGTACATTTGAAAGGCATCAAACCCAGATTTGAAAGGCCAGACTAGGCCAAAAGCTTCCAGGAATAAATAATAGCTTTATTGTGTCCAAAAAAATGAGAAGGATGAACTGGGTGACAAAGAAAATTGGGGAGGGGATACAGTGCTATACAGATACCGGCAGATGCCAATCTTGGGGAAGAGGAAAGAAGAAATGCCTCCGAGGAACTAAAATAAGATGAGGGTGCAGGTGAACGACGCTAGAAAAGTAAAAGAGCATCTGGCAAGGTCATCAGAGGCCCGGTAAGTCTTTTTTTTTTTTTTTTTTTAAACATATAATGTATTATTTGCCCCAGCCCCGTGAATCATCAGGCTTACACAATTCACAGCACTCACCATAGCACATACCCTCCCCAATGTCCACAACCCAGACACCTTTTCCCTCTCCCTCCACTCCCCAGCAACCCTCAGTTTGTTTCCTGAGATTAAGATTGTCTTATAGTTTGTCTCCCTCCCTGGTCCCATCTTGTTTCATTTTTTCCCTCCCTTCCCCCATGACCCTCTGACCTGCCTCTCAAATTCCTCATGTCAGAGAAATCATACAATAATTGTGTTTCTCTGATTGACTTATTTCGCTCAGGATGATACCTTCTAGTTCCATCCATGTTGTTGCAAATGGCAAGATTTCCTTTCTTTTGATGGCTGCATAGTATTCCATTGTATATATATATATACCACATCTTCTTTATCCATTCATCTGTTGATGGACATCTAGGTTCTTTCCATAGTTTGGCTATTGTGAACATTGCTGCTGTAAACGTTTGGGTACACATGCCCCTTTAGATCACTACTTTTGTATCTTTGGGGTAAATACCCAGTAGTGCAATTGCTGGGTTGTAGGGTAGCTCTATTTTCAACTTTTTGAGGAACCTCCATACTGTTTTCCAGAGTGGCTGCAGCAGCTTGCATTCCCACCAACAGTGTAAGGCCCGGTAAGTCTTGATGAGGAATTTGGACTTTATTCCAAAGGTAACAGGAGGTTATACAGGAATGCAAAAGATTTTTACTTCCCATGGCAATGCAAAAAAAAAAAAAAAAAAAAAAAAAGTTTAAGTCACATTAACCAACAGAATTGTTGAAGAGATCAATGATATGAAACCCAGACGAACTAATTTCTAGAGAGAGGAATCCTTCCCAGGTGGGTAGCAAGCTACGGCAGCTTTCAGGGACAAGCTGGGTCAGAGGGCAGGAGGGAGGAGAAAAGACCAACCAGCTAGAGGCATTAGCCCCAAGTCCGTGGACCCGGCAAACCAGCAGTGATTAAAATGAGGCCTAATCCCAGGCCAGCATGATTTCTATAGGAATCCAGAAGTCTATCTTAGATGCCAACAGTAAGCAAGAGTTCATAGTCTTGGGGAAGAACAAAAGCAATGGAAGTGAGGGAAGGTCTCTGTGCAGGAGGGCCACAGGATTAGACGTGATTGTGGAAAGACCTCTCTGGCTACAGTGTGGTCGACAGCAAGGAGCAGAGAAGATGAGCTGTGGCAGGAGCACACATGTAAGAGGTAGGGTGACCTCAACTAGCCCTGGGGAGGTGGAGACATAAGTGGTACTTAGGAGACAAAACTGACTGGGTTGACTGAAAGGTCCTGGGGAATGAGGGAGAAAGGATAAAACAGACTCACAAGTCTCTAGGGTAGAACTCGAGATTCCATGTGTTCCCTGAGGCAAGACTACTGGAAAAACACTAAAGCAGGGGCTAGAGTCAGAGGATGAGGTCAGGGTGTCAGTGATGGGTCTCAGGTCCTGTGAATCACCCCAGTGGACATGGCCTCTGGCAGGTAGAGGTAGGAATCCGAAGGTCAGAAGGGAGGTGTAGCAGGGGATAGAGGTTTGGGTGCCTTCAGCACAGTCATAGGGGTGGATAAGATCACCAAGGAGAATACAGAGTGAGAACAGAAGGAATACCAGAAAAGATGCCTGGAAAACATAGCCATTTAAAGGAGAGGAAAAAGGACCCAAGAAGGAATGATCAGAAAGGCAAGAACACACAAGGATAGGACACTGTTCTGGAAAGCAAGAGAAAGGAGCACTTTAAGGAGTAAGTAGTCACCTTTGTCAAAGGAACCAAGAGGTTAAACAAGAGAAAGGTTGGAATTAGCCACTGGACATGGCTATATAGACACAGCCACAGACCTCCTCAGCAAGGTGGTCTAGGTTGAAGGCCAAGCATGGGGGTCAGATGGAAGTGGGGGCTGGGGAAGAAGAGATCATGAATCATGGATTCTGAAGATGAATGGAAGGGGAGATGAGGGAGGGTGGCAGGAAGGAGTATTAATATGGGAAAACTGGAGGTGGTGGGAAGTCCACAGGAGCAAGGTAGAAGCTGAACACATAAGAGGTTAAAGGTGCTATCTCAGTGCTTACAGTGACCACCATGGGACTGGGAATGGGAGCAGTGACACTCATGCAATGCTTCTGCCAATCTGGCACTAGCCTGTGAGCTCCCATAAGGAAGGAACTGTGGCTTTTGTTTGCATCCCCCCCACTGCCCCGCCATGCCCACACCCACTAGGCTCATGGAGTGAATGAGCAACCCCCTGGAGTGATGAAAGGCAATGCTGGCTGGGTGAGGTCAAGTGCCATTTCAGGCTTCAGGGGCCAGTCTGTCTCAGAAACAACAGTGAAATCCAACAGGCAAGGAAGACAAGAAGATAGTTTTCTTGACAAGAAGTCACTTTTGTGTTAAAAGTATATTAACACCTATGTAGCTATAATAAAATATACAAACACATATTCAAATAACAGGACCCTTTCAAAGGTAGGAAGTTCTTACTCAACAGATACCATGCCCTGATCCTTGACTAGCCCCAGTACCTCACCCACTAAAAACTAAATGCATTACCATAAGGCTGCACATAGCTTGAGCTTTTTTTTTTTTCTTTTTTTTAAAGAAGAGATCAATACTCCTTGGCCTTCCCTTTAGTGTCTTCTCGAAGGCCTACCTGCACCCGCATCTCCTGATGCTAATGACCTCAGGTAGAGGCACGTCACTGCTCAACAAAGATCAGTACGCCTATCCAGGCTTGGGTATCTCTATGAAAGAGCCACGTCCATAGCCATGTTCTATTTTTTTATTATTATTTCACCATAGCACATATTCTCCCCAACATCCATCACCCAGCCACCCCATTCCTCCCACCCCTCCTCCTCTCCAGCAATCCTCAGTTTGTTTCCCAAGATTAAGAGTCTCTTACGGTTTGTCTCCCTCTCTGGTTTCATCTTGTTTCTTTTTTTCCCTCCCTTCCCCTATGATCCTCTGTCTTTTTCTCAAATTCCTCATATCAGTGAGATCATATGATAACTGTCTTTCTCTGATTGACTTATTTCACTTAGCATGATATCGTCTAGTTCCACCAATGTTGTTGCAAATGGCAAGATTTCTTTTGCCATTTTTTGATGGCTGCATAGTATTTTTTGATGGCTACACAGTATTCCATTGCATATATCTTCTTTATTCATTCATTTGTTGATGGACACATCTTCTTTATCCATTCATCTGTTGATGGACAGCTGGGCTCTGTCCATAGTTTGGCTATTGTGGACATTGCTGCTATAAACATTCGGGTGCATGTGCCCCTTCGGATCACTACATTTGTATCTTTAGGGTAAATACCCAGTAGTGTGATTGCTGGGTCGTAGGGTAGCTCTGTTTTCAACTTTTTTGAGGAAACTCCATATTGTTTTCCAGAGTCATAGCCATGTTCTATTAACCACTGAATCAGCTAGACCACACCAGAACCCCTGGAATGTGATTCTGGAGGTCCCACACTAGGAACCATTCTGATCTAAGGGATTGCAAAGTAAGAATATAAAGTCCTGACCCTTCAGAGGTTTAGAAACCAGTGCCAAGAATGTTGCTCAGCACATGGTGGATATTCAGCAAATACCTGTTGAATGACTTTAAATGACTTTAAATCACTATAGTTGATCCTCCCTACATACCCCAATAGCAAAGACTACAGAAATAATAGAAAGACTAATTGCTCAATTGATTTACCCATATAAATCAAATCAAAATCTTCCCCACAAGAGATTAGGCAAATGCTCATTTAAAAATATTGACTTTTCACTGGTATTTAAAACCTATCAATCCTACACAAATATCACTTAATAACTTAAGGTCAAACTCTTTTCTGAAATGTGATTTATTAGCACCAGGTAATTTAAAAATCTAAGGACTTATTTTTCTGACCATAAAATCTATATCCAAATTTCTTTTTTCATTTAAACAATCAAAACTAATTGGCTACCTAGGAATAATCATTCCTATAGGGACCAAGTACCTTGGTCTCTACCAAGAACCTTGACAACCATTTATATTTCTTCATGGAGTAAAATATTCTTTAGCATGGGTTCTTTTCATAGTTCACAAATTTAATGTTCACTGTCCTATGACAGAAACATATAGAGAGTATGCTGGTATCAAGACCACTGCCACAGACCGAGCCCTGTATCGTGGAAAGAGAAGTTCATGCTGAAAGTACGTGCAGAAAGCTATGCTCATAGTTACCCTCCTCCTCCCGTGATGTAGCTGTAGCCGCCAGTGCCCAGGCCATAACCATACCGCTCTCCCAGAAACACCGGTTCGCTTGAGTCGTAACAGCTAAGCAAGTGTCGGAGCCTGGAGATGCTGAAATTCCAAAGGGAACAATAATGACTTAACTCCGAAGTGTGTTCATGGTAAAGAGTTTATGATTCTTACACCCCACTGGTCATACTATAGAATTATATGTATATATCTACAATTATAATAACACTATGAAATCATTTAGAGATGAAATTCAGTGATTTACAGAAGAAACGCATTTTTTCAAAAAGAGAAAAAAAATCGATGGACTCTGTATATGCCTGGCAACAGGAGAGAACCTAAAAAACAAGGGGCTCCCCAGTTTTAATAAGCCACTGCCAGAACATGGCTGCCTAGTTTGGGTGAAGGGGGCAGCAGGTTAATGAAGTAAAGGTTGCCGATGGACCGCTTAGCTCACTTCTACCAGTCCTGTTTCTCAGTAAGTGTGAACCAACTGTAACATCTTTTCGGGTGTATTTGGTGTGGGAGTGCTGACAACACTGACTCCATCTCCCGCCCTCCATCTTGGTCTCACCTGTAGGGCGCAGGTGGCACCACTTTAGATAACTACCCTGTGATGGGACCACGCCTCTCACGCCATAAAAGCTGGGGATTACGGTCTGGATATTAGCAGAGAATTGCTGCATATTGCCATCCCGACCGAACCACCAACCAACCCACGGTAAGCTGTCCTGAGTAAAACCGTGTGAACAGGATGGAGTGGCTTCTTCCATTTTCAGTATTAAAGTGCCTTCTCAGTCTGGAGGATACATGACTGACCCTCCTCCACCTTCTAACACTTGGTGTTGTGGGAGGATACTGAAAATCAAACAAGCCATGGGTGAAGGGGCTATGCCGGGGGAAGCCCATTGTCCGTGAAGGAAACCCCAAGCGGTTTAGCTACCACCCTGTGGGCAGACTTGGCCTGGACTTCTGCGCGTTTCAGACCAGTGTGTGAGGACAGGGATGCCCTAAAAAAAACCCTATCTGAAACGGTGGGTGTTAGGACTGTGGGATACTGGAGAACATGGTATAGTGGTAAATAGATTTGAGACATCAGAAATGGCCTAAGCCGCTGCTCAGCCTGCCTTGTGACAAAGATTATACACTGCAGGCATAGTGAGAGCTGCAGGCACTTAACTAATCTGATTGGGTAAATGCTAGCATTAAGAAAACCTGGCCTAACAAGGAGGCCGTTCCCTCCGTTGCACCGGACCTCTATGGAAGAACTGGGGATGAAACATGCCATTTCCACCCAGCATTTTGGTGGCCCAAATGAAAAATTACTTTCCTCTTGTACGAATGTCCATATCTCACGGTCAGCCCCACAGGCTAGGTATGGGACTTCAGTATCCATTCTTGTCCCTGGGGTTAAACGTCCAACTGCTATAATAGCCCCTATAATGGCAGACTTACATGAAACCGAAAGAGAGATCAACTGAAAAACAGGGAAAAATAAAGGATCCTCCCAATGATAAAATGGTGGAAAGGGGGCCTATCAAGAGCTTGTAAACAACAGTAGCAAGATCTAGTATTTGGAAGGGGAGGTGAACAATGAGAGACTATGGACTCTGAAAAACAATCTGTAGGGTTTGAAGAGGTGGGGGGGCGGGGTGGGAGGTTGGGGGAACCAGGTGGTGGGTATTAGAGAGGGCACGGACTGCATGGAGCACTGGGTATGGTACAAAAACAATGAATACTGTTATGCTGAAAATAAATTTTAAAAAAGTGATTAGAGGTAAAATAAAAAAAAAATCTAGTATTATCTGGGACCCCGAGAGAAAATACAAACAACCCATTTCAGTCTTGCTAAGCCTCTAGAAGGCACTGCCTAAGAGAAAGCAGTTTACTTCCTTGAAGGAGGGCTCTAAAAAGCCAGGGGTGTTGCCAAGTGCCCCTCTGCTAATGGCAGAATTTCAGGGGTGGACACCACCCCTGAGACTAGGGAGGTAGGCCAGAGACTACCCCCAGAGACTAGGAGGTAGGCCAGTGTTGCCCTCTCATGCGTGCAATAGGGGGCAACCAGAGGCCCCAGATGGAGTTAACCATTTATTGGTCTTGTACCAACCAACAGACTGTGCAAGCTCTAATAGTCACTGGCTGAATGCACACTTACCTATGGAGACACTTCAAAATTTGGGGGAGAAATAAAGGCAAAAAGGGTAGTAAGATGAGTACAGGCTTTAGGGATATTAATGCCAAATGTGAGCTGTGAATTGAATGTAACTTCACATCCAGAAGGGTTTGGCTGGGGCTTGTGGCAACAACAAAATGGGAAATCAATTATAGTTATTTGTGTAAGTTCAATAAGAACGTGGTCTTGTAGCAGGACACCACTGGAAGAAAAAGTTCTTTTAACAGGACATTGGAAACAGTGGTTATATTACCAAGGCTGCGACTGGAAGGTGAGACCAAGGTTGATGTTGAGAAGGGCTAGCTTTTCCATGCCTGAAGAAGTTACCCCACTTACAGATACCTTATAAAGTCTTTCCACTGTGTTCTAAACTAGAGCTGACCAGGTCCCACTCCACCAAATCCCCAGTTCTCCCATGACATTAATCAGTGTTTCCTGAAAAGAGTTGTTCCGTGGTCAATTTTGGATTAATTTTTTTTAAATTGGCTAAATAAATTTCAGTGTTCCTCAAGCCTGGTGAGCATCATGCATGTCCAAGACGTGGATATATCCAGTATTTCTCTAACTTATTAATCACAAATTCTTACAGAGAAGTATTAACACCGAGAAGACTGGTGCTCTAGAATTTCATTTTTCCTCCTTTGGGGGATAGGTAGGATATTAAGAAGTCAAAGTGGAGATGCGGGAGGTGAAGAGAAGGACCCCTTTCCAGTCCACTGCTGCATCTTAAACAAATAGCCCAGCTAATAAGCCTAAAGCTGAAAATGAATAAATGGATGAAAAAATCACTTAAAAATATGGTGCGAAGAGTTTATAGGTTTGCTAATCATGTTTCTACCTGCCTGGAGGTCAAGGCCTCTGGCAAAGTTGACAGTTTCTCAGTGGCCAGAAAACGTTATCTTTGAAACTGTCCTGTTTGGGGCTCACAAGGTAAACATTCTAGGCACCTAGTTTGGAATCGTCTTCAGGTCAGCTGATAACTCTGCGGGGGCAGGTGAGGAGGTGTGCAGATACCAGTAAGACACCATTTGGTTATGGAGAATATACTCAAAGATCTCTAAGGCAACTGTGGCCTTCAGCCGGTAAAAGTCTGTGTGTGTTTAAGAAAAACAAAAACAAACAAACAAAAAAAACCTCGAAGACCTCTGGGGCCAATTTAAATCTACTCCTTGATCTGAGAAGAAATGAAAAGTATTTATCTTCCTCCTGCATATTATAAAAATGTCAATTCAACCCTCAACTTCTAAGTTCTGAGGTTAAAATAACTGGGATTTAACATCTCATCTGGCTTTCTTTTCCTTTTAAGATCAACCATTTCCCTACCCAGTATCATTTTAAAGCTGAAGAATCAAACTGAGTCTGACAACCATCATATGTTTCATTTTGCTAAAAACTAGAAATGTGGATAAAGCAGATGAATCTCCCAAGCGGATTGACCATTCATCCAGGAAAGGAACTTTTATTTAACAATATGCTACCATTTAGGGCAATTTTAAGGCACAGAAAAAAAAAAACAAAAAACAAAAACCGGTATAGCAACAAATAAAACTACATGCTATCAAAATCATAATAACACAGCTTAGTGTTGCATATAGATTTTCTAACAGCATAATACTGATTTGTATATGTGTAATGGACACATGTTACCTAAGTTTCAGCTGTACAGCATAGTGATTTGACAAGTTTATATGTAATGTTACGCTCACCACAAGTATTGCTACTATCTGTCCCATTACATTGCTATTACAGTATCATGGATGGTCTGCCTTCTGCTTTTTACTCCCATGGTTCACTCGCTCCATAACTGGAGCTCTGCATCTCCTCTACCCTTCACATATTTTGCCCAACTTCCCATTCCCCTTCTGTCTGGCAATCATTAGTTCTCTGTATTTATAGGTCTGATTCTTTTATTTATTTTACATTCTGTTTATTAGTGGAATCCTAAGTCAGACTAAGAAAGACAAATACCTTATTTCATTTAATACCTTCCAGGTCCATCCATGTTGTCACAAATGGCAAGATCTTTCTTTTATAGCCAAATAATATTCCACCGTGTGTGTGTGTGTGTGTGTGTATAAAGATGTGATAAATATCTATCACATCTTTATCCATTTATCAGTGCACACTTGGGCTCCTTCCATGTCTTGGCTATTGCAGACAATGCTGCAGTAAACACAGGGTGCATATATCTTTTCAAATTGGTGTTTTCCTTTTCCCTGTGTAATCACCCAACAACGGAATCATATTATTGGATCATATGGTATCTCTATTTTTGACTTTTTGAGGCACCTTCATACTGTTTTCCACAGTGGTTGCACCAGTTTGTGTTAGCACTAGCTAACAAAAGGGTTCCTTTTTCTCTATATCCTTGCCAACACTTGTTGTTTCTTGAATTTGACTTTTGCCATTCGGACAGGTATGAGGTGATACCTCCCATGGTTTTGATTTTTGCACTTCCCCCAAGATTACTGATAGTGAGCATTTTTAATGTGTCCGTTGGCCATCTGTTTGTCTTCTTTGGAGAAATGTCTATCCAGGTGCTCGATTTTTTAATCGGATTGTTTTTTGCTGTAGTAGGACTTCTTTACATATTTTGGATATTAACCCCTTATTGGATAGATCATTTGCAAATATCTTCTCCCATTCAGTGGGTTGTCTTTTTGCTTTGTTGATGGTTTCCTTTGCTGTGCATGTTTCCTTTCATTTTGATGCAGTCTCAATAGTTAATTTCTGCTTTTGCTTTCATCTTAGGAGACATACCTAGAAAAATATTGCTATGGCTAATGTCAGAGAAATTATTGCTCAAGCTCTCTGCTCAGATTTTTATGGTTTCAGGTTTCATATTTGGGTCTTTAATACATTTTGAATTTGTGTGTATGGTGTTAGAAAATAGTCCACTTTCCTTGTTTTACATGTTGCTATCTAGTTTTCCCAGCACCATTTATTGAAAACAGTGACTTTTGCCCACTGTATATTCTCTCCTCCTTTTTCATAGACTGACTGTATTAATGTGGGCTTATTTCTGGGGTCTCTACCCTGTTCCACTGATCTATGCATCCGTCTTTATTGCCAATACCATATGGTTTTGATTACTACAGTTTTTAGTGTATCTTGAAATCTGGGATTGTAATACCTCCAGGTTTATTCTTTTTTATCAGCAATGTCTTGGCTATTTGGGGTCTTCTGTTGTTCCCTACAACTGTTAGGATTATTCTAATTTTAAGAAAAACGCTGTTGATATTTTGATATGGACTGTACTGAATCTGTAGACTTCTTTGGGTAATAGGACATTTTGACAATATTCTTCCAACCCAAGAGGATGGAATATCTTTCCATTTGTTTGTGTCACCTTCAATTTCTTTCAACAGTGTTTTATAGTTTTCAGAGTACAAGTCTTCCACCTCTTTGGTAAAATTGTAAATGGGGTGTTTTTAATTTCTCTTTCTGTGACTTTTTTTGTGAGTGTACAGAAACACTACTGATTTGGGGGTATTAATTTTGAATCTTGCAACTTTAGTGAATTCATTTATTACTTCTACTAGTTTTTTGGTGGAATCTTTAAGGTTTTCTATCTCTATCATGTCATCTAAAAGATGACAGTTGAACTTCTTTACCAATGTGGATGTCTCTTATTTCTTGTCTGACTGCTATGGCTAGGACTTCTAGTACTATGTTGAATAAAAATAGTGAGAGTGGACATCTTTGTCTTATTTCTGATCTTAGGGGAAAAGCTCTCAATTTTTCCCATTGAGGATGATAGTAGTTGTGGGTTTTTAACATATGGCCTTTATTATGTTTGGGTTTAGAAGAAACATACCTCTTTTGTTGAGAGTTTTTATCATGAATGGAAGCTTGTCAAATGCTTTTTATACATCTATTGAGATGGTTATATGATTTTTTTACCCTTCATTTTGTCAGAATACTGATTTTTTAAAATCCAGATGAAATTCTACTCCAACCTATGGCTTTTATTTTTTTTAAATTTTATTTGGAAATAGTTAAGATTATAGAAAAATTCCAAGAGTAGTACAATGGGAGGTACTCTCCTATATCCTTTACCCATATTTACCAGTTGTTAACTTTATCCTATTTGCTTTAACATTCTCTCTCAATCTTTTTCTCTAGATATTCATATTCATATATTCATGTATCTGTATATATATGTGTGTGTGTAAATGTGCACATGTGTGTGTGAGTTATATACATATATTTTCTCTTTTCTAAAATATTTGGGAATAAGCCTCATACATTATGCCCATTTCTCCTAAATACATCAATGTGTATCTCCTAAGAACAGGAAAAGTAAAGAATTTCAAAAACTTTAACATTAATATAGTAATTTTCTTAAAAAGTCAAATTATACCTACATGTTTCAGCCATTCTACTCATTGGTATTTAGCCAAGACAAATACATATACAAAGATATATACACAAAAGTTTATAACAGCCTTAATTAGGATTCCAAAACTGAAAACAAATGCTTCTATCTAATCTACTACCCTTATTCCAATTTTATCAATTGACCCAATGTCTGTTATAGCACATCTCCCCTTCAGTATAGGATGCAGCTCAGGATCTCTTATTGCATTTATTTATCATATCACCTTATTCTCTCTTAATCTGCAAATTATTCAGCTTTTCTTTGTCTTTCGTGACACTGGTATTTTTAATAATAAAAGCACCTCCCCTATTTTTAATGGAATGATCCTCCTGTTGGGTTAGTCTGGTGCTTCCTCATGACAAAGTCCAGCATATGCATTCCCAGTCACAGTATTGGATATGTGATGCTGTATCCGACACACGATGTCCTTCTGATCTTCACAATGATACCTATTCTATTCACCCAGTCAAGTTGTCTGGTATCTCCACTGGACAGTTACTATTTTCCATTGCTATTTTTTAAATTCCAGTGTAATTAATGTACAATGTTATATTAGTTTCAGGTAACCTAGAAGAAACAGATAAACTCCTAGAAACCTACAGCCTCCCAGAACTGAATCAGGAAAAAACAGAAAATCTGAGCAGACTGATTACCAGCAAGGAAACTGAATCCCAACAAACAAAAGTCTAGAACCAGATGACTTCACAGGTGAATTCTATCAAATATTTAAAGAAGAGTTAATACCTCTTCTTTCAAACTATTTCATAAAAGTAGAAGAGGAAGAAAAGCTTTTCTTCCAACTTCATTCTAGGAGGTCAGCATTCCCCTGATACCAAAACCAAAGAAAGACACTACATAAAATGAGACCTACAGGTCACTATTCCTGATGAACATACCTATTTTCTACTTCTTATAAGCCTGAACTCCTTGATCCCTAATTTTAATGGTCATAATTCATTGTTGTCCTCAATTACATGATGTTTGTCCAAGATGTGACCAACAGGAAACCATTTTTCCTTCACTGTGATGTTTTCATTTGAAACACAGTTGAGTTCATCTTTTTTTCTTTATTAACCTTTCTCCTGTCATTATTGATTTTTCAAATATGTAAAATATGAGCTTGCTTCCACAACTCAACTGAATTAAAAGATAAATTCAGAAGTATCATACCCTCTCCTTCTCTATCCTCTTCCCCCACCCAACCCTTTTAGAAACCAACTTCATGATCTATTGGTTCAACTGTCCCTCACTTGATTTTATAAAGATAAGGAGATATAGGTATGCTTTATTTCCTTTTCATTCTTACACAGAGACTAGCATACTGAATACATTGTGAACTTTGATTTCCAGGAGATACCATTAAATGAGAAAAGCATTCAGTACCAATTTTTCAAGGAAACAAAATTCTGATTAATTTGAACTTTTTCTCTACCTCATCATTTCTGCATGTATCTTTATTATTTCCTTCCTTGTGTTTTTTGGGGGTTGGCTTTGTGATTTTTTTTTTTTTCCAGCTTTTAGAACTGGGAATTGAACTTTTTTATTCTCATTGATTTGCCAGGTCTTTATCCATCCCTTTATTTTTAGGCCTTTTGAAGAACTATGTTTATGTAGGTCTCTTATATGAAAGTACAGAGTTGGGGTTTGCTTTATGATCCAATTTGAAAAGTTCTTTGGTAAGTTAAACCCATTCAAATTTAGTGAAAAACTGGTAATATTTGGTTTCAACATGAAATTATTTTGGGTTTTAATTATACATATACTATTTACTGTGTTTCTTTTAAGAAAAAAATTTGTGTTGGAAAAGTTTTTCCCATGATCTTATATTTAACTTTTTATGCCTTATTATGCTTTTTTAATTTAACATTTTATTATTAGATCTGTCAGTTTTATGATACCCTCTGAATCTCATCTCCTAGCTATACAGTAAGCCATGATCTTATTCTACTTTCCCTTTTCTTTCCATTTTTTTAAAGTTTCAAGATTCTGCTTTGTCAAATGTATTACATTTATATACTATTCCCCTACCCACATCCCTAACCCTGTTTTACAGTTAAATATACGAAATGTCCACCATCAGTCCTCTTGCCCAAATTTCCTCTCTCATTTGCATGAAGTTCTCTAATATATTCCCCAGGAAGGATGCATGTGCATACTGCTCCCTTAGTTCATGGACATTACTTTCCTATAGACTTGATACTTAAGAGAATCTTAGCGGCACATAAAATTTGTGACTCACAATTTTTTTAGTTTAACATGTTCCTCTACCATTTGTTTCCATACTTAAGTCATTCTGAGAAGTCTGATGCTGGTCCTACTTTCTTGATCTACAGGTTATTTCATCATTTTGCCTCAAGACTCAGAGGAAGTTATCGAAGCTTAGTAGTTTTACCCAGCGATGTGAGGAAGCTGAAGATCAGAAGCGTAAGTCAATTTTCCAAGGCACCTACCAGGTAGGCCTTTTCAATATATACCTTAATGTCCTCTTTTATTTCTGGTAATTTAAATGTTATTTCTGTTCTTTTGATTTTTCCTTCAGTCAGGAATTCCAATTATACATTTATTGGACTTCATTGCCTCTTCAATTTGAACCACTTTTTTCTAACCTTTTTAAGTACTTGACCCCATTTTCTGTATTTCTTTCCTAATTTTCATTCATGTCCCTTATTAAATTTTCATTTGAGTTTATTTACTTTGGGGTATTTTAGTATAACTCCAGATATAAATTTGCCTTCTTTCTTTCTTGAATCTAAAATTCTACCTTCACTTTTTTCCCTTTTTTGACCACTTCCTTTTCTTAGTTTTTGAATTTTTTTTTTTTTTTCTTAACTAGACTATACGACTGCACGGAGCCCAAAATGGGGCTTAAACTCATGACCCTGAGATCAATACCTGAGCTGAGATCAAGAATTGGATGCTTAACCAACTGAACCTTGTAGGTGCCCCTCAGTTTTTGAATTTCTGACCTGACTCTAAATCTTGCAATTATTCAGGCTCTTGTCTTAGGAGAAGTCAAAGTTCATGCAATCAAGAATGATGTCAGAGTCTTGCAAGGTGAAAGTGCCAAGCTCAAAATAAAAAACACATTTAAGACCTCACTGGGCAATTAGACATTATTGCTGGCAAATAAGAAAATGTGGCAAAACTTTTAATGTAGATTATACTGAAGATTGATGACATAAGGGAAGTGGTTACAGATATAATAAATGCTATACAAAATGTCCTTGAAAAAAGACCCCATTCTTGGAGAGATTGTGCTCTGCTTGGATGCTCACAGTTTAGTCTAGGGTTCACTGATCTAGAATCAGTATCTTGATCAGCTGGTTTATAGTTTTCATCAAATTTGGAAAATATTTTTTTAAATATTTGTTATATGCCCTTTCTGGGGACTCCAAATTGCATATATACAAAGCCACCTGAGATTGTCCCACAACTCAGATATGTTCTGTTCACTGATTTTAAATTACTTATCTTTGTGTTTCCTTTGGATAGTTACTATTGCCGTGTCCCCAAGTTCACTTGTATTTTCTTCTGAAATATCTAATTTTCTGTTAATCTCATCCAGTGGATTTTTCACCTCAGAAAATATAGTTTTCATCTCTAGAAGCTCGGTTTTGTTATACCTTTCATGTTCCTTTTTGAATAAGTGGAAGAGTTATTAAGCTATAACAGAACTGGTAGTTACAACAACTGGTTAACACTGTCCTTTCTAGGGTACTTTCAATCAACTGATTTTTCTCATTATGTGTGTCTTTTCCTGCTGCTTTGCATGTCTGGTAACTTTTGACTGAATGCCAAACATTATGAATCTCTATTGGGTTATGGATATTCTGGTGTTTCTAGAAATCTTCTTGAGCTTTGTTCTTGGATCCAGATAGTGATTTGAAAATAGTTTGCTATTTGGGGGCCTTACAAGATCTCTTAGGCAGGACTGGATGGAGCAGTACTTAATCCAACCTTAACTGTTTGTTTCCTGCTATTAAAGCAAGACATTTCTATATACTTTACAATACCCTATGGATCCAGAATTTCCCAGTCTGGCTGGTGAGAATAGGTACTCTACTGAGCCCTGTGTGTCGGCCACCATCCCCTCTCATCATTTTGGTTGGTTCTCTCCCCAGCCTCCAGTAGTTTCCTCACACACATTTGTACTGAACTCTGGTTCAGTACAGATCTCTGGTGTTCTTCAGTGCATCTCTGCCTCTCCAGTGCTATGTCCTCCAAACTAATGGCCTCAGTCACCCCAGGCTCTCAGCATCATCTCTTCAACTCAAGAGTTGGCCAGATTCTACGTAGGTTCCCAACACCTCCTCATCCCGCAGAGGAATGCTCAGCAGCTATTTACACTTCCTTAAGGCATTTAGCTGGGGCTGCCATAGAACTCACCTCCTATGTTTCACATGTCTCAGGGGTCACTGCCCTTTGTTGCCTAATGTCCAGTGTCCTAAAAACCCCATTTCTTATATTTTGTCCTCTTGGGGGAGTTGTTTCAGATGTAAGGGTAAATCTAATCCCTGTTACTCCATCTTGGCCAGAAGAAAAGTACCCATCATAGCTTCTGCATATGAATATATGTAGGATTTAAAGCCATCCTAGGATGAGAAACACTCCTTACCTTATTAATGTATCATCATCCACAATGACCAACCATGCAATTTTGTCATGGCTGTGATTCAGAAATTTTTCCAAAATAGCAAATGTCTTTCCACAATGACCTAGGAAAGGCAAGAAGAAAACTTACAGTGTAATATTTTCTTTAAAATGCACATATAATTCATTTTAGGGGGAGCCTGGGTGGTGTAGTTGGTTAACCATCCAACTCTTGGTTTCAGCTCAGGTCATGATCTCAGGATCATGAGAGATGGAGCCCCACACTGGGCTCTGCACTCAGCAGGGAGTCTGAATTTTTCTCTTTCCCTCTGCCCCTCCCCCCCCCCCCCCCCACTCTCCTTTTCTCTAAATCTTTAAAAAAATTTTTTAAATAAAATACATATATAATTCATTTTACATTATTTAAAGTTTTAAAAGCTTAAATCCTGACACATATACAAATAGAAATTTTAAAAATTAGCTTTTTCTCATTTTCATAGACATAGTGAACCAGTGGGAACTTCAGAGATCATGAAGTCTGAGCCGTTTATTTCACACATGGGGAAATGGGAGACCCAGAGAGGAGGTCTCTTAGCTAATCTGAGGCAGAGCTAGGATAGTATCCTTGCTCCAAAGTTGTAAGCCTCATAGAAACTACAGAAGCTTGGCACCTTTCTTTAGGTATATTCTGAAGGAGCTGTTAGAACCCTAAGCATTAAAACTTGGGAAACGATGGTACAAAAGTAGGATATTAGATCTCCATTCATTTACTTTGTAAATATTTGCTATTAAGTTTCCAGTATGCCAGATACTGTGGCAGGTTCTTCTCTAAAAGCATAGTATGGACTAAGAGTTATAGCTCTTCAGATGCCAACAGATAAGTCAGTCCTTTAAGGGAAAATGCTGGGTCCCAAGATAGGAATAAAATGCTTGGAAAGAGAACTCAAATCAATAAATAACAATATAACCCTGATTTCAACAAAATATTTGGTGACACAATAGAGAACAAGCGAATATTAACAATATTAAACCACTCAATGTGACCTTTATTTTCATTTTCTTGATCTCTTTACGTATTTTTAACCATTATTTGGTTAGCCATCTCAAACTCCTATAGGAACAAGGTAGAGTATAAATAGCAATAATGTCAGACTAAACAAATTAAGAACTCAAGGAATATGTGAATAAATGATTATGAAAAAGCAACTTAAATTGAAATCTAAAAAGCCAGCTTAACCAAAAACACCTCAATCTAAAATTATTTTTCCAGAGCCCAGGGAAGATGGCAGAGGAGTGGGGGACCCTAGTTTCATCTGGTCCCAGGAATTCAGCTAGATAGCTATCAAATCATTCTGAACACCTGTGAACTCAACCAGAGAGCTAAGAAAAGAATCACTGCAATTCTACAAATAGAAAAGCGATCACTTTTTGAATGGTAGGAGGTGCGGAGAAGTGAACCCAGGGGATATATCAGAGGATAAACCCTGGGGGGGGAAGGAGCCGCCATAAGCCAGATATCGGAAAGTGCTATAGCAGTGGGGTGCAAAATCAGAACTTACAAAAATCTGTTCCCATGTGTCTAAAAGGTGCTCAGGTGGTGAAGCAGACAGAATACCAGGTGGGACAGCATGGTCTCAGGATCCCCAAAAGAATGGGGGTGCCTGAGTGCGGCAGAGTTCCCAAGCATTGGAGTAGGGAAGTCAGCTGCAATCAGGGAGCTCAGGAGTGGGCTCTCAATTCTGTGTTGCTATAAACCGTAGACCACAGCATGGTCGGTGGACTGCTGTCTGAGCAGCGGTGAGAGTCCCCTCCTTGCTCCCGGGCAGTGGCGCATATGTGCGCTGTAGGAGTCTAAAGTTTGGAGACTCCACAGGGTCCTGTGCCTAAGATTAAAATGCTCAGTTACAGGCTGGGTGAACAAAGAGTGCAGAGGGAAACCAGGGAGACGAGAGTGACTGACTGCTTTTCTGTGAGGGCTTACTGAAGAATGTGGGTTGCGAATTGTCAGCTCCGGGGCTGAAGACTGGGACACAACCGTTCTCATCCTCTAAAACAGCGTGTAAAGCCTTCAGGGAACAAAAGCCACATACAGCAATCTGAAGCAGCTTACGCTCAGTCTGGCCCCCTAGCAAGGGGTGGGGCAACTCCGCCCAGGCAAAGATCAGTGCAGCAGGCCCCTCCCCCAGAAGACCTGCTGGAACATCAGGCCAATACCAAGTTTACACAGCACACAGAACAACAAAACTCCAGCACTAGGGGAAAAGAGAATATAGAATTTGAGGTTTTTCTCTCATTCATTAGGCTTGCAGTTTAATATTTTTTCCTTTTCAACTAGTTTCTTATTTTATCAAACCTTTTAAGTCTTTAATTTTCATTTTTACATTTTATATATATATTCTTCATTTTTGGCCTCATTTCATCATATTCAATTTTATTTTTGTATATATGTTAAGTTTTTCTTTCTTTACAATTTTAGGATTTATTTTCTAACTAATAGACCAAAATACTCCCAGGACCTAGTGTATTACTCTGTTCAGTCCACCTTTTTTATTATATTCTTTTTTCCTTTTTTGGTTTCTGATCTCCTCTGATTTGTTTAGTACATATTTTCCTGGGATCACGGTTGATATTTTTGTATTTTGTTCCCTTGTTCATCTGTTCTTCTCTGGACAAAATGACAAGATGGAAAAATTCACTGCAGAAAAGAGAACAAGAGGCAGTACTAACTGCCAGGCACTTAATCAATATGGATACAAGAGAGATATCAGAGCCAGAATTCAGAATAACGATTATAAAAATACATCCAGATTGAAAGTAAGGGGGTTGAAAACCATTTATCATGCTAATGGACATCAAAAGAAAGCTGGGATCCAGAGGGAGACAAACCATAAGAGACTCTAAATCTCAGAAAACAAACTGAGGGTTGCCGGGGGAGTGGGATACAGAGAGGGTGGTGGGGTTATGGACATTGGGGAGGGTATGTGCTATGGTGAGTGCTGTGAAGTGTGTAAACCTGGCGATTCACAGACTTGTACCCCTGGGGCTAATAATACATTATATGTTTATAAAAAAATTTTTAAAATATTTTTTAAAAAACCATATAAATCATAAAAGAAAAATTGAGATATTTAACTACTTTGAATAAAATAATTTTGTTCATTAAAAGAAAAAACAAAACAAAAGAAAGCTGGGGTGGCAATCCTTTTAGCAGACAAAACATCTTTTAAACCAAAGACAATTAACAGATGAAGAAGTTCACTATATCACAAAGGGTCTATCCAACAAGAAGATCTAACAATTGTAAATATTTATGCCCCTAACTTGGGAGCAGCCAATTATATAAACCAATTAATAACAAAATTAAAGAAACACATTGATAATACAATAAGAGTAAGGGACTTTAACACCCCACACATGGCAATGGACAGATCATCGATGCAGAAGATCAACAAGGAAACAAGGCACGTTGGACCAGATGAACTTCACAGGTATATACTGAGCATCCCATCCTAAAGCAACGGAATACACATTCTTCTCAAGTGCATATGGAACATTCTCCAGAATCGATCACATACTGAGTGACAAATCAGATCTCAACCAGTACCAAACGAGTGGAATTATTCCCTATTTTCAGACCATAATGCTTTAAAACTTGAAGTCAATCACTAGAGGAAATTAAGAAGGAGAACAAGCACATAGAGGTTAAAGAGCATCCTATTAAAGAATGAATGGGTCAACCAGGAAATTAAAGAAGAATTTAAAAAATTCATGGAAACAAATGAAAATGAAAACAACTGTTCAAAATCTTTGGGATGCAGCAAAGGCGGTCCTAAGAGGGGATTATATAGCAATACAAGCCTTTCTCAAAAAACAAAAGTTTCAAATACAGAGCCTAACCTTACATCTAAAGGAGCTGGAGAAAGAAAAGCAAATAAAGCCTAAACCAAGCAAGAGAAGAAAATGAAAAAGATTAGAGCAGAAACCCATGAAACAGAAACCTAAAGAAGAGTGGAATATATCAACAAAACTATGAGCTGGTTCTTTGAAAGAATTAATAAAATTGATAAATCCCTGGCCAGACTTATCAAAAAGAAAAGAGAAAGGACCCAATTAATAATATCATGAATGAAAGAGGAAAGATTACAATCAAACACCAAATAAATACAATTATAAAAACATATTATGAGCAACTATATGCCAGCAAATTAAGCAATCTGGAAGAAATGGATGCATTCTGAGAGATGTATAAACTACCAAAACTCAAACAGGAAGAAATAGAAAACCTGAGCAGACCCATAACCAGCAAGGAAATTGAAGCAATAATCACAAATCTCCCAACAAAAGAGTCCAGGGGAATTCTACCAAACATTTAAAGAAGAATTAATACCTATTCTTCTGAAGCTGTTTCAAGAAAATAGAAAAGGAAGGAAAACTAATAAACTCATTCTATGAGGCCACCATTACCTTGATCCCAAAACCAGACAAAGACTCCAGTCAAAAGGAGAATTACAGACCATTATCCCTGATAAACATGGATGCCAAAATTCTCACAAAAATACTATCCAGTAGGTTCCAACAGTACATTAAAAAGATTATTCACCACCACCAAGTGGGATCTATTCCTGGGCTGCAAGTGTGGTTCAACATCCACAAATCAATGTGACACACTACATTAATAAAAGAAAGGACAAGAACCATATGATCCTCTCAATAGATGCAGAAAAAGCATTTGACAAAATACAGCATCCTTTCTTGATTAAAACTCTCCACATGTAGGGATAGAGGGAACATAGCTCAATATCATAAAAGCCATCTACAAAAAGCCCACAGCAAATATCATTCTTAATGGGCAAAAAGTGAGAGTTTTTCCCCAATGGCCAAGAACAGGACAGGGATGCCCATTCTCACCACTGTTGTTCAACAGAGTACTAGAAGTCCTAGCCTGAGCAATTGGACAACAACAACAAAAAAATAAAAGGCATCTGAATGGGCAAAGAAAAAGTCAAACTCTCACTCTTCACGGATGACATGATACTCTCTGTGTGGAAAACCCAAGACTCCACCCGAAAATTGCTAGAACTTATAGTGCACAGAATTCAGATGCATTTCTATACACTAACAATGAGACAGAATAAAGGGAAATTAAGGAATCGATCCCACTTACAATTGCATCAAGATACCTAGGAATAAACCTAACCAAAGATGCAAAGGATCCATACTCCATAAACTGTAGAACACTCATAGAAGAAACAAAGAAATGGAAATAGGAGACAAAGAAATGGAAAAATGTTCCATGGTCATGGATTGGAAGAACAAATATTGTTAAAATGTCTATGCTACCCAAAGCAATCTATACATTCAATGCAATTCCTATCAAAGTACCATCAACATTTTTCACAGAGCTGGAAGAAATAATCCTAAAATCTGTATGAAACCAGAAATATCCTGAAGCCAAAGGAAAGTTGAAAAAGAAAACCAAAGCTGGTAACATCACCATTCCAGACTTAAAGCTCTATTATTAAGCTGTAATCATTAAGGCAGTATGGTATTGGCATAAAAACAGACACATAGATCAATGGAACAGAATAGAGAGGCCAGAAATAGACTGTCAACTCTACGGTCAACTAATCTTCGACAAAGCAGGAAAGAATGTTCAGTGGAAAAAAGATAGTCTCTTCAACAAATGGTGTTGGGAAAATTGGACAGCCACATCCAGAAGAATGAAACTGGACCATTTTCCTACACCACACACAAAAATAAACTCAAAATGGATGAAAGACCTAAATTTGAGATAGAAATCCCTCAAAAGCCTAGAAGGGAACATGGGCATCAACCTCTTTGACCTCAGCCACAGCAACTTCTGGCTTGACAGATCTTCAAAGGCAAGAGAAACAAAGGCAAAATGAGCTATTGGGACTTCAACAAGACAAAAAGCTTTTGCACAGCAAAGGAAACAGCCAACAAAACCAAAGACAACAGAATAGGAGAGAATATTTGCAAATGACATATCTGATAAAGGGTAACATACATAATCGATAAAGAACTTATCAAACTCAAAACCCAAAGAACATATAATCCAGTTAAGGTATGGGCAGAAGACATGAACAGACATTTCTCCAAAGAAGACATACAAATGGCCAACAGACTCATGAAAAAATGCTCAACATCACTCAGCATCAGGGAAATGTAAATCAAAACCGTAATGTGATACCACTTCACACCAGACAGAATGGCTAAAATCAACAAGTCAGGAAACAACAAATATTGGTGAGAATGCAGAGAAAGGGGAACCCTCTTACACTGCTAGTGGGAATGCAAGGTGGTACAGCCACTCTGGAAAAAGTAGGGAGATTCCTCAAAAAGTTAAAAATTAGAGCTACTTTACAACCCAGCACTACAGGGTATTTACCCCAAAGATGCATATGTAGTGATCTGAAGGGGCACTTACACCCCAATGTTCATAGCAGCAATGTCCACAATAGCCAAACTATGGAAAAAGCCCAGATGTCCATCGACAGATGAATAGACAAAGAAGATGTGGTATGCAATAGAAACTATGGAAAGAACCTAGATGTCCATCAACAGATGAATGGATAAAGAAGATGTGGTATATATATATACAATGGAATACTATGCAGCCATCAAAAGAAAGGAAATCTTGCCATTTGTGATGACATGGATGGAACTAGAAGGTATTATGCTTAGCGAAATAAGTCAATCGGAGAAAGACAACTATCATATGATCTCCCTGATATGAAGAAGTGGAGATGCAACATGGGGGGATTTGGGGGGTAGGAGAAGAATAAATGAAACAAGATGGGATCGGGAGGGAGACAAACCATAAGAGACTCTTAATGTCACAAAACAAACGGAGGGGGGCTGGAGGGAGGGGGGTAGGGAGAGGGTGGTGGGGTTATGGACATTGGGGAGGGTATGTGCTATGGTAAGTGCTGTGAAGTGTGTAAACCTGGCGATTCACAGACCTGTACTGGGCTAATAATACATTATATGTTTATAAAAAAAAATTAAAAAAAAAAAAAAGATGTGGTATGTATACAATGGAATAGTACTCAGTCATCAAAAAGAATGAAATCATGCCATTTGCAATGACATGGATGGAACTAGAGGGTATTATGCTAAGGAAAATAAATCAATCAGAGAAAAATGATTATATAATTTTAGTCATAAGTGGGAAAGAAAACAGAGAGAACATAGAGAAAGGGAGGGAAAAATAAAACAAGACAGAGTCAGGGAGGGAGACAAACCATAAAAGACTCTTAACTATAGGAAACTAACAGTTGCTAGAGGGGAGGTAGGTGGGGGGATGGGGTAACTGGGTGATGGGCATTAAGGAGGGCACTGGATGTAATGGGCATTGGGTATTATGCAACTAATGAATCCCTGAATTCTATGTCTGAAACTAATACTATACGATTATTAATTGAATAAAATATAATTAAAAATAAAATCATGTCTCCAGAACAAAGCAATAGATAGACTCAGTAATATATTTAACCTTGTCAGAAGAATGGTATATCTGATTCTACATTGTACACTATCAATCAAGACATTATAAAAGAGATGACTATGAAATAATCCAGGTAAATTACTCAATAAAACAAGACAATGAACTTATTTCTTTTTCTATTCATAAAAGGGTATGGGAAAGTAGAAAACTAAAGAAAAACGTGTGGCAGGAACACTAGATAAAAATTAAGATAAACAAAGAGCATCTGAAGGTAAAGTAGCCAAATGCCTACCTCTATTTTTCTGAAATAAAAAAATTTTTAATTAGAAAGTCGGCAAGCTGAAGAGAAAAACAGGTGTACTATCAATAATTACTCACTAAAATATTAACAAAATACATGACTCTTGTGGAGCTTATGCCCCACATAACCAGGGTAGGATGTGGTTAAGCACTACTGGAGAGGGATATACAAAGTGTGAGACCCTAAGGTCCATGAGGAGAGAAACCATAGGCTTCGTTCCTGCTTTCTCTTCTTCTGGGGCTTTGGCAGCTGGCAAATAGTAGCCACAGAACAATCCTGGCCAGGTTAAACCACTGAGGAGAAACTTTGTGTGGCAAGATGATAAATTAACTTTGGACACTCCATTATGGCCACAGTGAATTATGAAGGTATAAAAAAAATCTGTTAAATAATCCTAATTGTCATGTGTTCAGTCATATCATTATGGTCTAACAACTTACGACCTTTCTTAGTATTTATAAAGCAGCTCTTAATCCAAGAGAATTGGTCCCTATCCATGGGTAAAGATGCTGGGAGGGGAGAAAGTGAAATTACATAAGGCAAATATAGTATTTATAAGATATTTCATTTTTATCCTAATTTAGGATAATGATGGACATTCTGAATAAGAGTAGTACAAATTAAGGACTCACCTCTATCTGTATTGGGAATTCCCAGATCTACTGTAGGAATGGAACTTTCTGTGTGATCACTGTAGTATTCAATGACACTTGCCTGGCCCGCCCACGTCTGCTTTACAATGGGGACTGAAAAAATGAGAGAAGTGACAGTCACCGGTACAGTTCTGAAGGAAAGCTTAGCACCATGAAGGGCAGCATAATCACTTATTAAGGAAGAGAACCATTATTTGTTCTTCTTCAGGTATCCCAACCTGCTTGCTTTTCCTACTCCAAGAAATATCCGGTTGTCGGTTGATGATAGCACCTGCATGGAACCCTCTTTTTGAGATGTTTTCAGTGTATGTTAGAGCCCAACACTTCCCATTTCTGATGATTCCTCATTCCTTGAGACCATGTAGTGATCCATTTCCTAGTCTGATTACACTGAAGGATTTTAATTTTCCTCTTTCCCCATAGGCTATTTCATTTAAAATTCAGAACTGGATTTTTCAAATGCTTCTTAGAGGGGTGGGAAATATTCTGTGTTTCTGGCTGAGATGCAAATATGTCTCCCTTAGAATGGGGATGGGGGCTTCTGAAATGACACACGTCCCCACCCAACGATTCCAAAAGAACCACGCAATCCTACCCAGGGCATGACCCTACCACTGAGAACCACTGCCTGGGAGAGCTGATATTCTTTATGCTACACTTCTGGAAAAACGTGGAAGAAGAAAGGTTGAGAACCACTGCAGATTTCTGACCTCAACCACTAACAGATAAATTGTTTTAATTAAAGAAACACAAACAACAGAAAACTTTCCTAGTTTTCTCTAATTTAGAGCTACTTTTAAGCTTCACCTATTTCCACACTTGACAGAATTCTTCCTGATCACTGATATTAATTCACCTGACCAAACAGCTGCATAATTATTTTCTTATATACTTTTTTTTAGCTACTGTCTGTGCATCTCTAAATTTTGAGAAGAGGTTTCTGTTGTTTCAATAGAAAAAAAAATCGTCATATCTCGATTATAAACCCTGGCAATTTAAGAACCTCCACTCCAGTGAACTAAATCTTCAGGTCAGAGATTTTATCAGGTCATTTATCTTTCCCTTTTTCCCAGCACAAATAAAAATATATGTAAACACTCCCAATGCAATGCCAACCTTAAATGTTTAGCTATGCAAGTCAACACACTCCAAGTCAGACAGCCCTTTGTATATAAAACACAAAAGGCACCATTTTATCCATTATTCACCAGCTTTTAAGAAAGACAGAACTATGAATTCTGGACATTTGTTACAATCTCTAAGTTACCTATTTTAACCCACTAAATAACTTTTAGGGCTTACAATACAATTTTTCTGCAATCCTGAAAAGGCAGAGATTTCTTCATGTCAAAATGGACAAAGATGCATAAATAACAGATAAGGCTGCCTGAGCGGGTAGGGAGGGGGAAGAAAAACAAATCCTCTTCTACTTTCACATCCCAACACAATGAAAGTCTTCACCTTGTCACCACAGTGGCAGTCTGCCATGGGTATCACACGCAGGAGGACTTACCCAGAAAGTGCCTGCTGCCGCTAATTCACTCCTGGGTAAAATGTCCTCCCTTGCGTGATGCTGGAAGAAGCTGTGAGGAAAGGTCAAGAATTTTCCTCAGTCCACAGCCCTCAGCTGTGCAAAGTCTGCTTTTGCTGTCCTCAGCCGTTAGCCTCCAGTTCCCTTTTGCTCTAATGACTTTATTAAACAGCAGAAATGTTTCTTCTCGGTTGATTTAAGTAACATTAAAATCAAGTGTGAGTGAGTTCTTTGCTGTACCTAACTACTTGCTTTCAGTTGTTTGAAACAGCTGAAACAGAAATTTCACTTAAGGTAAGAATTCCTATACGAATCGTTCCCCATAGCAGGCAAGTGCCCAGGATGTAGTAGATGCTCAATAAATAGTTGAATTTTGTAGAAGTTCCCACAAAAGGCTTAGGGCTATCTCTGGAACTAGTTTAAAGGAAGGTTTTATTCATAAAGGCAATTCATCATTTGGTACAAGACTATTGCCACTATTACCAATTGTATACAAATACACCAGCCATTTTAATATAGTAAGTTGCTATGATTCTATAATCCCAAAAGCATTCAACAATTTTTATCATCTGTCGCCTCATCACTGTAGCTCCTGAAGCGTTTGTCATATCTGCCAGCTATAAAGAATTCAAAGCTAAGGCTAAGTCTTCTATAACAGCAGGTAAAACCTTTACCTTTAACTAGGGTTGATTCTAAATTACCTAAAACTTTTAGAGTATTGGTCAATTTCATTAGCAATGTTTGAATTCTAAATTGAATTCATTCTAGTTATAAAATATTTTATACTGAGGCACTGGGTTCCCAAGTATATTAAACTGTGAGAAAATATTTCAATATAGTTACATGATCTATTATCTCATTTTCAATACAGAGAAGCATACTTTCTACCCCCTAATAAAACACTAGTGAACGCCTCTTTCAAGAAGGCTTACCACAGGATAACTTGCAATTGGAGCGAAGTAAAACTTGTGCTATTAAAGAAAAAACAATCCCCGCTGCACAGATGGCGTAAATCTTCCACATGGCTTTACAGACTCGAAGCAGGAAATGTGTCTCGCTAGGAGGCACAGAACACACATTTTTACCCCTGGTGAATTTACTTGCAAAACTGATTACAAATGAAAATGCACTAGACCCTTAGGCACTGTACAAAGACTACCACACAATCAAATGTGAATGACTTTCAATGTTAAGAAATCTGCTATTTTCACTGGACAAATAGACTTCCTGCCTCCATCTACACATCAGTGACAAAACCCTGCTTGCTCCTCTCTCCTCCAAAAAGGGTTGGAGACACACACCCTGATTTTAGAGATGAGGTATACCTAAGCCTGAAAGGCACCCCTCGGGGCTGGTCTAAAACAACATGTTCGGGCAACCTTGGAACCTCTCTATCTGTTCAACAGCCAGGGGGCGATCTGAGCGGGGCAGCCCCCCACTCCCTCCCTCTCTTCAATAACCTAATGACATCATTTGAGCTGCACTGTAATCCACACCTCATGTCTGAAATAAGCAGACTGCAGCCCAGGACCTGTCAGCCTCTCTAACCACACACGTCTTTCCATAAGTCTGCTCAGGTGGCCTCGTTCAGACAAGATGACTGCGGTAAAGGTAACAGGGTGTTTTTTGTTTTTTCAATCTGAAAGGAATAAAGTGCTTATTTTTAGGTGCTCAGGAAGCTGTGAAAAGGAACGAAAGGCTGAGCAAATAACAATTTTACCTCATTAATCAGGGGGACTGCAGCGGGAGAGCCTCTCACGACCCAGCACTTGAAGAACAAAGCGGTGACTGCCACCAGATACTTAAGACACGCACAGGAACGGCGTGGCAAACTGGTGCAGAGAGAATTCTTAACATTTTCTGACAGCTCACGTCACACGGTAGAAAAACACATAACCCAAGAGGAAGTGAACAAGCTGAATATTAAAACTTGAGACCTTCTCCTTGCTTAAATATAATTTTACATGCTATGCCTAATTTGCTTTTTATAAGACGTTTAAAGTTTCTTTAAAACCCTAGTAACTGCTTGCATCTCAAGAGCGTGTTGCTATTTCGATGGTATCAATATGTATTTCTTTCTTAAGCCAAAAGATAGAATATATTTTTGCTGTGTCCTAAGAATGCTTTATTACATTTGAATCAGAATCCGGACGCAAAGCAGTTATATAAATGCTTGTTTCACCATTAAGCAAAAAAGGTACAAGATGTTAAGTAATTTTTTTTTTAATTTCGGAACTTGGGGCGCCTGGGTGGCTCAGTGGGTTAAGCCTCTGCCTTTGGCTCAGGTCGTGATCCCAGACTCCTGGGATCGAGTCCCGAATCGGGCTATCTGCTCAGCAGGGAGCCTGCTTCCTCCTCCTCTCTCTCTCTCTCTCTCTCTGCCTACTTGTGATCTCTCTCTGTCAAATAAGTAAAATCTTAAAAAATAAATAAATAAATAAATAAATTTTGGAACTTGCCTTATTACCATTCTTCATTAAGAATATAAAAAATGAGTTCAGTGTGTATTTTATTTTCCCTTACCAAACTGACGGGAGCCTTTACCAGAACGTGCCATCCCTCACCCTTACCCTGGACATGGCCAGCATTGTAAGGAGCCAGGAATGGGGGACATCGCAAGGGGTCTTCTGCTGTCCCCAGGGGCAGTGCACCCACAAGTGAGAACCTGCTACCAGATACATCACCAACAGTATAGCCAACTCTCAGTTTTTCAAGATAAATATACAGTCTTATCTATGGGTGTTTTTTTTTTTTTCCTTGTCATTTGGCCTTTGTAACTTCAAGGGTTTCTATCACAAAGTTCATGGGGAAAGAATGAAGAAAAAACCCACCCCACTCCATGTACTGGGCTTGACTAGAGCAGTCAAATGCTTGGACAGGAGTGGCAGCCTGAATGCCCAGCTTGCTTTATATTTTAGATCCTCTGTGGATTTCAACTTCTGGCTCTCCCCCCTTGCTACTGAAAATAAAAAGCCTACTTTCCCACCTTCTGGCCAAGTCAAAAAGGACCTTGAGCCTAGCAGAACGTCAACATGAATATCCAATATCATTTATCAAGTGTTAAGATTGTAATACATCCAAGGAGATGACAGTACAGCTGTGCTGTGGCAGAGAGAATTGGGGATTTAGAGCCAGAAACCCCGAATCCCAGCTCTCCTACTCAACAGTCTATAAGAACAGGGGCCAGCTGTGTCTTGTCCCACACTCAGCTTTCTCTACATGATCAAAGGAATAACATTAATTATCACATCATCAGGAATTGTCACCATGAAGGCAGATGATACAATGTATGTAAAAAAAAAAAAAACAAAAAAAACCCCAGAAAATGTAAAGAAGATGAGCAGATGCAGTTAATACAGTGTTGTCCTTGTAACTAATAGGATTACTGGGTAATTCTCTGGGCCAATTGGTGGTTAGACTAGCCTTCCAAAAGAAGGAGAGGAGCCCAGTGGCCTCACAGGCTCGCTTCCATCCAGCGATATGGACATCAAAGTCGCTAAAATCCTGCTGCCTCAACATCTTTTCAAACATTCAAGTTTAAGGATGGCTTGCCACAGAAACCCAACCGTGAAAGCCTCATAATATCTTTTAATTAAGTCTCAGGCTTCAATGACTCCAGATTCAGATTCATAGCAACGAATCAATGCATCCAGCTTTGGAAGGTTTGGTTTTAATGCTCCTAACAGGCTTTTTAGATTTGTAATTTTTAAAGACTTTTGACTTGAAATTCAAATATAAAAGCATTTGATAGATACCTGAAAAGATTATCTGACCCTGAGGCAAATAAGAAAGCAATAAACTAGATTATTCAAAATTACTAAACTAAAATCAGCAAACTTCTTTTTCATTTCTGTAAAATATGAAAAATACAACCAGGAATGGTCCCTATTTTACTGCTTTACAGTCACTTGAAAAATATTTCAAAAGAGAAAATATCACTACCACCACTGTTCTTAACATCAATATTATGAAAACAGTCACTACTCCCAAGTGCAGCTTCAGGATCAAATAAATCAATTTGAACACTTCTGTTGGCTGTTTTTAAAAAAAAAAAAAAAAAAGGCAGTCCCTTCATTCATTTCCTTTGATACTTTATAAGACATATCAAAAATTATCCCCAAATGCCCTTCCAGATTTAAAAAAAAAAAAGAGCAAAAGGATATTAACTCTATGTTAATTTTTGTGAATGATGAAAATTTTAACTTCTATATTGATTTTTAATAGTCTTTAGGACTCCCTTATATACTCAGTGCCTATATTAGACTGACTGAATAGGACTTGGCACCTTATGTGACTATTTTAGGTAAATATGAAGGTTTATAGTTACATACTTATATGATTCTGTACATCATCACCAGATTCTAATTGATGTTAGTATCTTAATATTTCAATCCCAAATTATACTATTTTTTATTTGGAAAACGTTCCCCTTTAAAGTATACTTTATAAGTACCATATTATCAAATAAATTATATAAATGAAATTCCCCCATAGCTCCAATCCCCTGAAAACGACAGCTGGCTTAGAAATCTCTTCTACATAAATATCACACTCTTGATGAAATCGACAGTCTTTTCATGGAAAAAAAAATTAAAATATATGCTAAAATTAGAAAATGCAAAAGACTGTCTAATTTTCAATTTCAGGAAAGTGCAGCTTGAAATAAGGCAAAAAAAAAGAAAGAAATTATGTCTACTTATATTTAGGACATGCTTTTTCTTTTACATTATCACCATAACTTAGTAGAATTCTGTAATAACACCAAAAAGTTGAATAAAAACAACATTCATTTGCATGCCAAGATCTTCTTAAGAAGGGACCGCTATGTATAAGCCACCTATTGCCTTTTCTGCAATATAATCCGCTCATAAGCAAATACGTATCTTTAAAAGTTCCAGTGTGTGCATCCACCATAATGTAAAAAGAAGGATTAGTCTTGGAGAAAACATCCTTTTTTTGGCATTCTCCCACCTTGAAATCCCCTCTAACATTCCTCATACAGTTCAGAGCCGGTGCATGGACATAAATAGGACATTGTTCTGCAAAATGCTTTGTTATTCATGCATCGTGTCCAAGATTGCCACAGCTGTGCTTTCCCATTTCCAATTTAAAACACTGTTCTGAACGGTATTCAGAAGGGCTAGGGCCACTCATATTTTGATACAAAACGGTCCCTTCTAATTGATCTTAGTTATTGAAGTGGTACGATGAGGAATACAAGCTAAATAACTGTTTTCATTCCAACAATGTATGTGTCGTTATCTCTTTCTTGAGTTTCTAGCTGGCTTGTACTTTTTTTTTTTTTTTTTAAAGGCAGTTGGGATTTTATAAGTTCAGGAAAAATGAGTAACACAAAACATACTTCTATCGCTGTGAAATTTCTTGCATGTTTTTACTGCGAAAAATATATCCTCTTTCTTCACTGGATTTCCCTAGAAAACAAGAAAACATATGTGTATATATGAGTCCGTGTCATATCAACACCCACATTCACACCCCTATTAGATCTCGCATGCCACAGAGGTGACCTTCACCAACGTCAAGGACATTAATCCTGTTTCCAGGATTAAGTTTCTGGGGAAACAGGAACTATAATTCAGCTGACAAGACCTCTGACGTCAGCCAGACCTGGGCCTGAATCCCAGCCCTGCCCTGTACTCACTGTGTCACCCAGACAATATTCTTCAGCTCTCAACTTCAGTCTGCTCATTTAGAAGATGGTCAGAATAGCCACCAGTGAAGCCACTTTCATTGCTACATTTATTCAGCACATTCTAACTGCCCAGTAAATGTTAGTCACCTTCCCTTTCTTTTTTCCAGCTGGTGAAGATTTTGACGGAGGGAGAGAACCAGTGGGCTATGTTCCTGTACAATAGGAGCTGACTCCCTCTTGGGGGGCTGGTCTCACTTTGATGTTGAAAGTATTTTTATGGCCCCTTTATTGTCTACCCAAGTCTAAGCTACAGCAACATTCTGTCTTCTGCCAAAGGGACAATTACTTCAAACACTTGGGTGCAAGGAAGGAGGGGCAATTATGGAGCCCTGAGCCAGCCCAGCCCCAGCTGGCCACTCAGATGAAAGGGACACATGGGGAGACTGTGGACAGCCTATATTCAAGGCCACGGATGGCTTCATGGGGTGTTCTGACCCCTTTATCAAATGTCTTAGGCCTTTAATAATATTTAATCATGACTCAAACATCATCTGGGGCCAGTTTATAGTGACATTTAAACACAGCTTTGTCATATTACTCAAGACACTAGGAGGCTGACCCCACCAGACCGCCGAAAAGAGCATTAAAGAACAAGCAAGCATCATGTCTAGAAAGACAGGATTTTCCCCTCAGGAACTGAGCAAACATTACAGATTCTCTTCCATTACTGCAATGTGTGGGTGTGTGTGTGCACACGCACACGTGTGTGTGTATACATATATTCATTTTTGAATATGCCACACATAGACTTCTGTGTGACTGCCTTCAGAAGAACAGACAACATTTGAGGGTGATGAATATGTTTTCTCTTCTGAGGAAGAACTGTTAACCTAGTGAGTTTCAGGGGTCTTCAGGCTCATCCTGGGAACTAGACCTAGGGTACACTGAAACCAGATCATTCTGAAAGTTCTGCTGGACAGTGGCAGATGAGATCAAATTAAGGTCTCCAGCTGAGAGGAGATGGGCTTGGGGAGAAGGCTTAAGTGTAGCAGAAAATGTCTGAAATCACCCTTCTAGGAAATGGAATAGATATTCCAGGAGACACATGCTGAATCATCAACAAGGGAAATGACTCCAGGCACACTGACTCGGAAGAGCTGTGGCAGGCAGTTCTGCACGGAGCCTCGGGAGTGAGTCGGTGCCCTCAGGGTCCTCACTGCCCCCCCCCCACTCACTGTGTGACCCTGAACAAGTACTTCTCAGTCCTTTCTCTTCTCATGTGTCAACTAGGATAACAACAGTACTCACCTGATAGGGCAGTTACTAGTAAGAAGTATGGTATCTACTTCTTACCTGACACATAAGTAGAAACTTAAAGTCCTAGGACAATATTATGCACAGCATGCAGATTTTCCTTTGATATGTAAGGAAGCCTTTCTTCTATACTTACGCAAAGAGGTAGAAAAGAATGGAAGGTGGTAGCACAGTAGGAGTCCACAGCCTCTGTACAAAACTCAGGCACTGGAGTAAGGGGAGGCCCATTGCCTTTGTCCCAGATATAGAGGGCAATCTGTCAGGACAGGAGCCGGCAACAAATGAAAGAACTTGGCCAACACCGCAAGTGTTAGAAGGTACAAAATATGTCAAGGAAAAGCAGACCATGTCTTCTACAGAGCACTAAGACTGAACCGAATCAATCTGACAATATTCAACAGATTTTTTTTTTTACATATAAAAATAGTAATTTCATGTGGATCAATATAATCTTTTATTAACAAGAATCCATATTCTTGTTCATATTCTGAACACCAAATAATTCCAAAGCTGTCATAAGCAATTTCAGGGAAGTGATTTTAGGGTTTCTAAAACATCGCAGTAGAAGATGAAAGAAATTATTACCATGAGGCTGGTTTTCTGCAGGATGGTAATTACACACCTTGACTAACAGCCTTGCTGGAAACATCTAAAACTGTTGGATAAAATATCTTTAAAATAATTTTAAATGGATTGCTAAATTTCCATAATAGTGTGGAACTTGTGAGGACAAAACTGCAAAAAGAAGAGCCTGGGGAAAATGGCATCAAGGGTAGTATCCCTCAGTAGGTAGATGGTAAACTGTGGTGATGCTGAGTTTCTGACAGGAGTTAAGAAAATAAAGCCCAAGACTCACCCAAGGCGGAGAGTGTTTAAGAGCAAACCCCACATAAATCTGGGACGTTGGAACTAGATGGAGGGGGAAAATATCATCTCCAAATCTCCTCTGAGATTTTGTAATCAAAACCCAGGCCTCCCTAATGTGTGCCACTAATGTGGTCCAAAACACTTCAAACAGTTATTTAAAATGGTCCCAAGTTAGTATAATCCTGTAGCAGTAGGAAAAACAAATGCAAATCCTTCCACCTTAATGTAGGACTCAGAAGATTAGCACAGATACAGTTTGAAGCAAGACTACTCAGAGAAAAATCACAAAAAGCACAGGGACGTGAGCTGATCACCAAGAACCAGCAGACACTACATCATCAGACCCAAAAGTCTGCAGGTCTTGGAATTATCAAACACAGGTTATAAAATTACTATGTTTAATACATTTTCATAAAGAGAAAACATTCAAACATAAGCAAATTTTTAAAAATTATATAAAATAAACAAATTTGAAAAGAAGGAGTTAAACTTCTAAAAATAAAAAACATTAAAGAAAAATTTAATGATTAGGATAAGCAGAGTATTAGACACCGGTGAATAAAAAATCAGGGAATTAAAAGATGAAAGTCCCCCAATTATCTGAAATGTAGCACAGCAGAAACAGAGATGGGAAAAGTAAAAGAAAAATTCAGAGTGCTGGCACACATCTACACATCCAGGAGGAGATAACAGAAAGAATGAGGGTGAGAACATGCTTGAAAAAAAAATGGCTGAGAATTTCCAAAAATTACATAACAATCCTATTATAGAAAGGGTCAATGAATCCCATGTAGGATGTAAAAAAAAAAAAAAAAAATGTCAGCACCTAGACATCTCATAGTGAAACTGCAGAATATCAAAGACAAATAGTCTTTTTCTTTTTTTTTTAAAGATTTTATTTATTTATTTGACAGAGAGAGATCACAAGCAGGCAGAGAGGCAGGTAGAGAGAGAGGAGGAAGCAGGCTCCCTGCTGAGCAGAGAGCCCAATGCGGGGCTCAATCCCAGGACCCTGAGATCATGACCTGAGCCCAAGGCAGCAGCTTAACCCACTGAGCCACCCAGGCGCCCCCAAAGACAAATAGTCTTAAAGGCAAGCAGAAAGAAAGATTACCTACAAAGAAGCCACATGAGACTGATGCTGATTTCCCAACACCACAGCAGTAACAGAAACCAGAACAGTGTAGTAAAGCCAGAGTGATGACAGAAAATGATGGACAACCCAGAATTTTAAACACAAGGTAACTATGTTTAAAGAACAAAGTCAACACAAATTTTTTTTTTTTAAAGATTTTATTTATTTATTTGACAGAGAGATCACAAGCAGGCAGAGAGGCAGGCAGAGAGAGGGGAGGAAGCAGGCTCCCCTAGAGAGCAGAGAGCCCGATGCGGGGCTCGATCCCAGGACTCTGAGATCATGACCTGAGCCGAAGGCAGCGGCTTAACCCACTGAGCCACCCAGGCGCCCCCAATACAAATTTTTTAAAGGGAAAAAATTGAGAATGTACCACCCCACTGAAGGAAACACTAAAGGGATGTGCCTCAGAAGAATAAAAATGATCCCACCAGGGTGCAGCTGCCCTGGAAAACAGTATGGAGGCCCCTCAAAAAGTTAAAAACAGAGCTACCCTACAACCCAGCAATAGCAATACTCGGTATTTATCCAAAAGATACAAATATAGTGATTTAAAGGGGCACCTGCACCCCAAGGTTTATAGCAGCAATGTCCACAATAGCCAAACTCTGGAAAGAGCCCAGATGTCCATCGAAAGATGAATGGATAAAGATGATGGTATATCGGGGCGCCTGGGTGGCTCAGTGGGTTAAAGCCTCTGCCTTCGGCTCAGGTCATGATCCCAGAGTCCTGGGATCGAGCCCCACATCAGGCTCTCTGCTCAGCAGGGAGCCTGCTTCCCTCTCTCTCTCTGCCTGCTTCTCTGCCTACTTGTGATCTCTCTCTCTGTCAAATAAATAAATAAAATCTTTAAAACAAAAAAAAAAGATGATGGTATATATACACAATGGAATACTACTCAGCCATCAAAAGGAATGAACTCTTACAATTTGCAGTGACATCGATTGAACTAGAGAGCATTATGCTAAGGAAATAGGTCAATCAGAGAAAGACAATTATCATATGATTTCACTCAAATGTGGAATTTAAGAAATAAAACATGAACACAGGGGAAGGGAAGAAAAAATAAAATAAGACTAAATCAGAGAGGGAGACAAACCATAAGACACTCTGAACTCTAGGAAACAAACTGAGGGTTGCTGGAGGGGAGGTGGGTAGGAGATGGGTAACTGGGTGACAGATATTAAGGAGGGCACTTGATGGAATGAGCACTGGGTATGATATGCAATTGATGAATCACTGAACATTACCCCTGAAACTAATAATACACTATATGTTAATTAATTGAATTTAAATTTTTAAAATGTAAAAAAAAAAAAAAAAAAAAAAAAGATCCCGCCTGGCAGGTCTTTGAAGTAAGATGGGATACTGAGCAAAGGCACTGGCAAATACATGGTGAAGCTATTACAAATACGAATTGCATAAAATAAAGATAATATTTAAGTTGCAGGGTTTAGGAAAAGAACAAAAGTACTAAATAACAAGGAGCATTTAAATTGGTAAGGGGAGGGGCGCCTGGGTGGCTCAGCAATTGAGCATCTATCTTCAGCTCAGGTCATGATCCCAGAGTCCCTGACTGGAGTCCCAGGATCAAGTCCCACATGGGGAATCCCCACTCAGTGGGGAGTTCTTCTCCCTCTGACCCTCCCACTTCTTGTGGTTTCTCTCTCTCACTCGCTCTTTCAAATAAATAAATAAAATCTTTTAAAAAAAATTGGGGAGGGAATAATCAGAGTTCAATTATTCTAAGTCCCTTGAATTTAGGCCATGAACTACTTAGCCTTTGTTAGGTTAAGAATGCATGTTAAAATATTTAAAAATAGGGACGCCTGGGTGGCTCAGTTGGTTGGACGACTGCCTTCGGCTCAGGTCATGATCCTGGAGTTCCGGGATCGAGTCCCTCATCAGGCTCCCAGCTCCAAGGGAAGTCTGCTTCTCCTTCTGACCTTCTCCTTGCTCATGCTCTCTCTCACTGTCTCTCTCTCAAATAAATAAATAAAATCTTAAAAAATATATTTAAAAATAACCAGTAAGGTACAGAAATGAAGACCGAATTTCCAAAACAGCAGAGGAGGAAAAAATGGAAAAAGAAAGAACAAAAAACAATCTATATAGAAAGTAAGGAAGTGTTTAAAGGAGCCAGAGAGAAAATAAGGAGAAGGATAAAATGAAGTATTAGAAATCAATTCAAATATAAAGGTAATCATGTTCAATGTAAGTGTAAATTTGCTACCTGGTTTAAAGACAAAGACTGGCAGACTGGGAGGAAAAGAGCAGCACATCTAAAAGAGGACACAAAGGGGCTATAAGAAAAAGATGAGAGACAATTAAAAAGCAAACCTGAAAAGAAAGCCGGTATAAAAACAGTCACAGCAACAAAATACATGTTAGGGCAAAGAGCATGACAAGAAATAAAGATGAATTCATAAGAAGACTTAAGGATTCTAAACTTGTATGCAATTAATTAACATAGTCTCAGAGGGAAAAAAGCAAGAGTTGGCAGTTACAAGAGGAGATATTATCAAATGCACCATTATTATGGAAGATTTTCCCATTCCTCTCTTAATAAATGATAGATCAAGCAGACAAAAGAAGAAGGATGGGAGGGAGGAGGGAAGGAAAGAAAGAAGGGAGGAAGATAGATTAATTTATTATATTCAATCTATTTCTTCCTTAATCTCATAAAGAGAATACTATACCCCCCAAATTATAGCATATACATCTTTTCCTCCATTTATGAAGAGTAAACATGAACCAGGCCACAAAATAAGCCTAAAAACATTTCTAACAATTGTTATATAGACCATACTAATGCTAAACTAGAAATCAGTAATACAATAACACACACAAATATACTGGCTCGCAATGAAAAATGTATTTTTTAAAGTGGGTCACAGTAAAAAAAAAAAAAAAAAAATAGTTTAAAAGCCTCTGCCCTAGAGAAATCCCTGCCCAGGATCATCATGACACACGTCCACAAAACGCAGAGAAGTAATGAGTGTAATAGCAGAAAACGCAGAGCGGTGCAGAAGCAGCCCACCACCAGAGAACAGGTAAGCTAACTGCTCTGGTCTCTGGAGAGACTCCTGCTCGGAGTGGAAAAAAGTTCATCAGAACTGCCGCACATATCCACATGGATGAGTTTCAAGTCAGAACAATACCCATGATACACTTTTGTTTATCCGAAGTCCCAAAAGGGTGAAAAACTGCATACTGTCTTATTCGGAGGCACAGTCATATGCTGTGGAAGAGGAAGAAAGGAAGAGAGAATTCAAGAAAGTGTTTACTAGAAAGAATGAAAGGAATACAGAAGTGTCACAGTCAGGGAGCTTCAAAGTGACTGGTGATGTTCTAGCTTTTTAAACCAGGTGGTGATTACATAGATATTTTGACCTATCCTCATACTTTCCACATACATTAGAAACAGTTTTTGTAGGTATTTAGTGTTTAATAGATTCCTGAGCCCAAGTATCTATACCAAAGTTAACTCTTCATTAAAACTATCTAAGTAGACCTGAGCTTTCAATTAGTCGTTCTTTCCTTTCTATGGAACAGAAGAACAGTTTTTTACATGTGTATTTCTCCCCCAATAAGCTTTTTCATCACATGCCATCAGCCAAGAAGGTAAAGCCTTGTGCGTGCCCTTTTCGCTACTGGTATGCTGCCAGCACTCCTGGCCTGAGTGACATGTCAAGACTGACCCCACTGCCCTAAGATTCAGGTTCCCGAAGAGTGAAAGGTGACAATGTTCCAGTCCGATGTGCCTGTGAATGAAACCCACGAAGAAACCTTCTTAACAATGATCCACCTAAAGATACAAATGTAGTGATCCAAAGGGGCACATGCACCCGAATGTTTATAGCAGCAATGTCCACAATAGCCACACTATGGAATGAACCTAGATGTCCATCAACAGATGAATGGATAAAGAAGATGTGGTATACATATACAATGGAATATTATGTAGCCATCAAAAGAAATGAGAGCTTGCCATTTGCAACAACGTGGATGGAACTAGAGAGTATTAGGCTGAGGGACATAAGTCAATCAGAGAAAGACAATTATCATAAGATCTCCCTGATATGAGGAATTTGTGAGGCAAAGTGGGGGGTTTAGGGGGTAGGGAAGGAAAAAATGAAACAAGATGGGATCTGGAAGGAGACAAACGTAAGAGTCTCTTAAGCTCACAAAACAAACTGAGGGTTGCCGGGGGTCGGGGGGCAGTATGGAGAGGGTGGTTGGGTTATGGACATTGGAGAGGGTATGTGCTATGGTGAGTGCTGTGAAGTGTGTAAGCCTGAAGATTCACAGACCTGTACACCTGGGGCAAATAATACATTATATGTTAATTTAAAAAAAATAACAATGATCCAGGAATGATTAAAGCCTCCAGGATGATTGGTCACTAAATGCCCAGGGATGCTGGGGTTCCAACTAGCATGCCACGCACAGCTGCCTGCTTGGGACCAACTGGCTCAGTTCTGCCCCAGAGGGCCAAGGACAGAGACATGACCACGGCATTGTACAGCCAAAGTACCAAATAAGAGCAAAGGTGCTTTGATGGCAGTTTTGCATGTGTTTAGAAATCCACCTTTGCACCCATCCACCTAGCTTTAAAAAAAAAAAAAAATCAAGAATCACAGAGGAGAATCGAGAATCTTTTTCACTGCTCCTTCTCCACCTACATGATAAAAATGAGCTTTACAGAGAAAGACCTAATTTACTGGAGAAGAATTACCTTGGTGGGGAGAAAAGACACAGAAGCATTGGGTGGGGAGGGGTATGCTGTCAGGGAATAAAAAACACCTTTTACATTAAAACACATGAAGTCTTGATTACTGAGACTTTTAGCAAAGAAACAATGACGTACCTCATGTTTTAAATCTATCGTAAAGTCGGACTTCAGGGATTCACTCTTTAACCTCTTGGTAAGCCTAGAAAATAGATAAAATTTGAGGGTTTCTTTTTTATTAATCAGAGGAAGCATCGAACAAGAATAACACATTGAGACTTTCTAATGTTTGAAAACCGATTACGAGCACACATTTTAAGATAAAATTAAGAGTTTCACATTTCCTTGAGGCAAAGCACTGTGAAAATGGAATTATTTGTTGAGTAGGAAATGAATGCAAGCCTTTTTGCAAATGCAGCATTCATTGTTTAAACATCTGGCAAATACGATAAAATACAATAGAAAAAATTAAATGTCTTGTGTAAAACAAAGCCACAAAGCTTGTTGACTCCCAGTAAGTGTATTGACTCCTGATACAGAAAGAAGACAGAAAAGAAAAAAAAAGCTTGCATGATAGAGAAACAAAAGTTGCTACTTTTCAGTCTCCTGCTTTTAATAATCCAAATGAACTCCAGCTTGTGGAGTTTTTAGGGGAAGAGAGCATATGGTTTCCGGAAAGAAAAAAAAAAAATTTCAAGTCCTTCTCTTAAGGAAATCTTCAGCGGCTCCTTTCAGTGCAGAGGAGAGCCCCATCGTTCCCTTCTATTGCCCCCTAGCTTCTCCACACTTGCCCATGACACCCACAGCATACACCTGCCAGCTGTTTTCTCTAGCTCTACCTCTGCCTAGCACACCCACACCCAACCTTCACCTGGCAAACCTTTCTTCAAGGTCCAACTCAAGGGCACCTTTTCTGTGGAACTTTCCCAGACTTGCCCACCAGCACAGATGGAAATCCTTTGCTCCCGGAATAGGAAGCAAGCTCTCTTAACCTTATCACACATGTCCCATCCTATTGTACATCCGTCCCTCTCTGTGCTACAGCTTTTTTGTATCACCAG
This sequence comes from Enhydra lutris kenyoni, assembly GCF_002288905.1. Lineage (NCBI taxonomy): Eukaryota > Metazoa > Chordata > Mammalia > Carnivora > Mustelidae > Enhydra > Enhydra lutris. The sequence continues at coordinate 3,397,069 of NW_019154144.1, read as the reverse complement.
CATGGCCCACTGTGCCTGGCCACAAGGAGCACTCAGGGAGCTGCCTGAATGAATGAGAGCAAGATATTCTTTGGTTCCAAGATTACATATGTAATATATAGAATTACATATTTACCCAGACTGCTGAAATACCACATGGTTCTCTGTCACAGGGCTAGAGAGTAGAACATCGGTTTCAATTACAAACCCCCAATGTGTATTTTAACTACAAAGATACAATAGTGATTACAAAAGGAAAAGTAAAAAGTTTCAAAACTCTGAGTTTTTGGCCCAGTTGAACCACAAAGTTTTTTTTTTTTTTTTTAAAGATTTTATTTATTTACTTGACAGACAGAGATTACAAGTAGGCAGAGAGGTAAGCAGAGAGAGAGGAAGAAGCAGGCTCCCCGCGGAGCAGAGAGCCCAATGTGGGGCTCGATCCCAGGACCCTGGGACCATGACCTGAGCCGAAGGCAGAGGCTTTAACCCACTGAGCCACCCAGGCGCCCCAGGTTTCTTTTTTTAAATTATATTTATTTATTTTAGGGAAAGACGGCACGAGCAGGAGGGGCAGAAAGAGAGAGAGAGAATCTCAGGCAGACTCCACTCTGAGCACGGAGCCCAAAGTGGGGCTCGATCCCAAGACCCTGAGATCATGACCTGAGCCGAAACCAAGATTCAGATGCTTAACTAACTACACCACCCAGGTGCCCCAAGATTTCCTTAAAAATTTACCTTTAATTATAGGAAAGAAAAAAGGACACAGGTTATAATTTATGTTTAGTATTAAAGCATTTGTCTTGGGGTAGATATTAGTATGGCTTGGTGGCAGGTAACTCCAAACAGGCCACATAATCTAATGTAATCTCGGTCACATTCCTGCTCAATACCTGCCCTCAGCTTTGTCGGGAGGAGTGGGTGAGGATGCACAGAGATACATACATGTTCCCGGACACTCTGCCAATATGTACTAACAGAAAAAAGCCTGCCCTGGCATGAATTCTCGTCCAGGTTGCAGTCTGCTCAGTTAGAGCTGGTTTTTGTAAATAAACAATTATCAAGGTAACTTTGGAATCTGGACTCAAGCCAAGGGCCTTCAAAATCCAGTCAGACCACATTCAGATTCTGAAGACAGAAAAAGTCAGACCTGGGTTTCCTGCCATAGGCAAGGGACACACAGTTGGGCTGGTAACCTAATAGCAAGTGACGCCCATTGTTAGATGGCTATGTATCACAGGTCCCTTCTTCCTAGACAATAAAATATCTCTGACCTGTTGCCCTAAACATGCTCTCTGCTTTTTTGACTTTTTAAGTTTCTTTCTCATTCAACTCTTGAAAATTTATATTTGGGGGAAACCTCAGATGGACAAAACAGAAGAACACTGAATTTCTTTAAGGTGGACAATGACTAATTTGAGGACATACAGATACACACTGGAATTTTTAAGTGGCTATTTCTAGCAGCGCATGCTGTCTACCATAACCTTAAGTGATGGTTACCTAGGCATCACGGAGATCATAAATCAACCTCACTGACACCCAGAGCCTAACCCAGTCACCTTGCAAATGTGTATCTAGTTCTAAAAGTGTGCAAGGCATTCACCTAATTCAAAAGGTAAGTCCTAAAAGTGGAAACTAGGTTTCACTTTTCTATACAACAAGACAGCACAAGAGTTTTCCAAATGTGAATTTCAGTAACCAACAATGCAAAAAACAAACAAACCACAAAAAGCAATTAAGTTCAGAAATTCCAATTACTTAGATAAAATATTTCCTCATTAAATATTCAGTTCCTGGCAAATATGACGTTTGATATTCAGCTTACCTATTTTTAGAATGCCAAGTCATGTCCCAATAACACAACTCTAAAGACACAACCAGTGAGACTGGAAACTTGCAACAGAAGGGGGCCCCATCACCTCTATATTAGGAGAAGTTCCTAGCTGACTTTAACAGTCCCATTTGTGAGCTAGTCAGAGGAGCAAAATATTGGAGGAAATCTAGGTAAGTTTTACTGGTGGAAAAACAAAAGAATAAACTGGTAACATCAACCTATTTGAAGAGATCATGTTATTGGAAATTTCTCCAAAAATGCAAGTATGTTCTTTTATTGACACTATTGTTAGATCACAAAGATGGATCACCAGGAAATGTTAGGTGATGTTAATTCAAAACTCACTTATGTGGGATTGCTAGGGTAAATAATGTTTTTGGTAGGACATGGTCTTAAAAAGTGTGTGTTGTGAAATGTTTTTAAGTAACCAGTTTTTCTGATGACCTGAGCAGGAGAAATACTTAAGTAACTGTAAACAGTTGCCCTACCGAGTGGGCCATAAAATCAAGGAAGGGAGGCAAAGGGAATCATCACTTCTGTAGTGGGCGCTGTAGACCTCCTACTCAATACAGAGCTTCCCCTTCCTTCTTCCTCAGAGACTTCTAATTACTGAGCCCAATAAATGGGCTGCAGGGTCAGAATTAGTTTAATCCCAACCAAAGCACTGAAATTCCCTGCATCGTTAATGGTCTGAAGTTGACCCAATCTACTTCAATCAGATGATATCCATCCAACTGCAGACTGAAGATAACCACTTATATTCCAATGGTTGGAGAGGTTCTCCACTGCTGAACATAAACAAACATAAACAAGTAGCGCTTTTGGCCTTGAATCACAAGAGGAACCAGATTTAAGATGAGCTGCTGCTGTATGTGGTTTCAGGAGGCTGTGTACTGCGCATGAGAGAGAAGGAGAATCAGCATCCTCAGTAACAGGGCTGAACTCCTACATTAACCAACACAGGCCTCACCTTCCAATTACAGTTATAATATTTCCTTAATCTGATATGCGAACTCATATAGTCTCTAATAGCAGGAGGAAATAGCACATTAGCTTTGGAACTGGGAAAAACCAACTGGGAAGATCAAATTTTGCAGCCAGTAGGGCTAATTGATACTTTATGCTGGTGATAATACCAGTTTCTTGAAGAATATATAGAATCTCCTATGAGAAAACCATTTTTAAGTAGCTCTTGGCCATAACAGAATTGCTATGCTAAATGGGTTACATTATTTTGATTACTTGTGTTCATCACAAGGAAAAGGATCCGCACTGGAATTTTTAAGTGGCTTACGGTATCAGGTCACCAGAATTTTGATTTTGGTACTCTGGTAGAGCCTCCATTTTCATTGTTTTGTTTTTGCTGGCAGGGGAAAGGTAGGAGAGGCACAGAGAAGACCACAGATATTAATCAACTACAAACATCATGCAGCTTGTAGGCAATCATTCAGTGTTATGGAAGCAAAGGACACTGAATGCAGAAGGTCACCTGGTGCCTTATCCCTCTATTTATGGGGCAACTGTTGGAAATTTTTGGAACGTGTACAAAAGATTAGTCTTTTGGCCCCAATTCCCTTATGTAGTTCCTTACATACCCTACTGCAGGGACATGAGGCCCTCGGTCATCTCCCACGTCTGGGCAGAAAACATTGCTCGACCAGAGAGGAAGTAAACGGCACTTGTCAATAGGTGTTTCCAATGACTTCGTAAAGACAACAGAAGAGAAGCAGGCACCAGTATGATGGCCATTACAGAAGGCCAAGTTATCCCTCACACAGCACCCCCTTAAGATGAGTATCTTGGCTAGTGCAGAGCCTGCAGCCCCAGTTCACAAAGCCCCCAGCAGTTACTTGCACGGTGAGCATGCGATAGTTAGAAGACGAGCACAAACCAGAGCCATCAGAACCTGCCAGGGGGGTAGGAAAAGAATAAATGAAACAAGATGGGATTGGGAGGGAGACAAACCATAAGTGACTCTTAATCTCACAAAACAAACTGAGGGATTGGAAAACAAACTGGGGGGAGGAGGGTTGGGAGAGGGTGGTTGGGTTATGGACATTGGGGACATTGGGGACGGTATGTGCTATGGTGAGTGCTGTGAAATGTGAAATGTGTAAATCTGGCGATTCACAGACCTATACCCCTGGGGATATAAATACATTATATGTTTATAAAAAATTTTAAAAAATTAATTAAAAAAAAGTAAGTCGAAAGGAAAACAATAATTAAGTTCTTATTACACCAAACTCAGTAAAAAGTGAATTGCCTCCAGCATCCAGGGGCCTCCAAGGTCCTTGCTAGATGGGGGATGGAAAGAAGTGAAACTCTCTAAACTACAGGACTCGTCTCCTGGATGAGTGGCCTCCTGGATTGGGAGGGAAGGATGGAAAAGGGAGTTCTACTGGCTTCAGAGAGATGGTTATATTCCAGGCTTGCTGTACAGGGTCTTTGCAGGGTAGTGGGTTTCTCTTTAGCCTTGGGGGAAGAAGGTGGCGTCTGTGCTCAAGAGTACTGCCCAGGACAAGTTACAGCTGTGCTTGTCCCTCTGTCCAGGGACCTGGGTCTCCAGGAAACAGAAGACAAACAGACTTAGGAAAAGCTTCTAACTCCCAAGTCAGAGAAGCCATAGCCACCGGAACTTGTGTAGAGGAGTCAGTCCACATAATTCCAGGCTATCAAGCTAAGTACAGAGAGTGAGGACAGAGGAGAGGAAGGCTACCGCCAGGTGAAGAATCTGAAAGACGCAGGGAAGAGCTCTGGGGCTGGGATGTGCCGTCCACAGCTCTGGAGAGTCCAGACTGAACACAGGTAGCCAAACAGGACCCAAACACCAGGCTGCTGGACACAGCGGGAAAAGAGTGTCCTGGGGGCTCACAGTCACCAAGCTACAGCAAACCCAAACGTAATTCGTTTGAGAGTAAAGATGACCCAGGACAGCTGAAACAGAATTCTCTTCCCCGTATCCTGCTGAGAGCAGAGCCAGACAGTGCAGGGTAAGAAGGGAATGACAACTTTCTCTTCTTGTTCCCCTTTCTCTCCTGCCCATCCCTTTCTGAGAACAGAGCAGGGAACATGTGTGGGACCTGCTAGGCATGTCTGGCACAGGCTGGGGGCAGAGTATCTTTGCCCGGTATTCTCAGGACGGGTCCATCGGTCACACATTTTAGTTGGAGATAACAGAATCCACTCTGGCCAGTTTAAGCACAAAGGACACTTATTAGTGAATACAGATGGCTCACAGAATTACTGGAAAGTCTGAATAAAGAGACTGCAGGCTGAGATTCCAAGAACCTCCAACTGACACTACAGAGATGGGTAGCTGAGGAGCTATGGCCTCCATCACCATCAGGAAGCTGCCATGTCAGGATGCTACTGTCTCAGCTGCCAGCCTTCAAATGACCCCTCCTCTATCATGACCTCCCAAGCCAAATGGACCATGGTCTCACTGTCTCCTCTCCACAGAACTCCATTCCCAAAAGATTTTACACAGCACATCAACCTAATGGAGCCCACCTCACGGAGCTGCTGTCTAGTAGGAAGGAAGGCAATACAACATGGAGGTGGTGTTGTTGAGCCTTTCTGGATTCTCCATCGGAAAGGAGGGTCTTACGCTGTAAAAATTTTCAAATGTCAAAAAGTGTTGGCCAGCCACAAAAAAACAAGGTACTACTATCTGTCTAAAAAGCTTTCCAAGACTCAAAACCCCAAGACTCAAAACCCTAGAAACAGCACACCTAATGTGAGAAAAAACAGACACCCTTCCATCTTTGAAGATACAAAGGCCACAATTGCTTTATCAACTTTCCATTCCCTAAAGAACAAAAACTCATCATAATTAATCTGAGAAACTTGAATCAAGAGCCTGTCAACAATCCTATTTCTCCTGAGTTACAACTTAATTACCTTTACTTTTCACGTTGAAAAAAGCACTACTGCAATTGCACACATAAATAGCTAGGCACAGACGTGTACAGCTCTAGTAACTGTCCCTGCTGCCTGGCCCGTGTGAACGTGTGGACCCATGTACATAATTTGTCATCAACTCCCACCCCACTCCCACTCCCTGGGCACGTCACAGACCTGATTTCTTACTGACGATCAAAGTCATACCTATAGTTAACCAGATCCATGAAAACAGTAATAACTCTTGTGGATGCAGAATTCTCAGAGCACTTATGTGCCCTCCCTTAGGCTCACAATTTGTTATTCACCTTATTTTGCAGGTGAGGAAGAGGAAATAGAGAACAGATGAGTAATCAGTCTGAGGGGACAAGTACGTGACAGAGCAGAAGCAAGCCTCTCAGGTACTGGCTCTGTTCCAGATCTTCCCATCCCATCACACACTGCCTCCAGTGCAAAACTCACCTGAGATCAGTTACTACCGTTCACTCAGTGAACTAAACGGTGATCCGAGCACACACACACACACACATGCATACACACACAAAGTCTAATAAATTCTTACTTGTTTACAAGTGGAATACTAAGGGCCCAGCCAGCAGCAAAGTCTGGATATTTAAAAATCGTAGGATTTTCAGAAAAGGCATAATGGTGAATTATTGTAGATTCTTCGTCATGTAATGCTTTTCCTAAAAACCATTCCTGTTAAATAAAGATATAAAACATCATTCTGTTATAAAGAAGATGTAGTGTATATATACATATATGTGTATATATATATACATACATACATACATACAATGAAGTATTACACAGCCATCAAAAAAGAATGAAATCTTACCATTTTCTACAACATAGATGGAACTAGAGGATATTATACTAAACAAAATAAGTCAAAGAAAGACAATTATCATATGATCTCACTCATATGTGGAATTTGGATCAAAGGGGAAGGAAGAGAAAAATAAAATACAACAAAATCAGAGAGGGAGACAAACCATAAGTGACTCCTAATTATAGGAAACAAACTGAGGGTTGCTGGAGGGGAGGAGTTGGGGGAAAGAGTAACTGAGTGATGGGCATTAAGGAGGGAACGTGATGTGATGAGCACTGGGTGTTATAGAATACTAATGAATCACTGAACACTACCTCTGAAATTAATAATACACTATATTAATTAATTGATTTAAATAAAGTAAAATGTATTTCAAATGTACATCCAAAAAATTAAAAATTAAAAATAAATAAAATGTCCTTTTCTTAAAAAGCCATTTCATATAAGGCCAAAAACAAAGCCATAATCACTAATTCTAGTTAATTAAGTATTCTGGGTGATACAGAATTAGCATAGATTATTACTTTCTAAAGAATTTTAACAAAAACATAATTAATGCTCTGTGATAATGAACATGGCATAATCCTCACAAAGACAGTAATTTAGTATATCAGCAGGATAAACAAAATGTTAGTCATTATGCCATAAACATATAAAAGTGGTATTTTACAGAAAATTCTTTATCAAAATACTATTAAGGTAAAGAAAACAGTGTTCCGGGGCACCTGGGTGGCTCAGTGGGTTAAGCCTCTGCCTTCAGCTCAGGTCATGGTTATCAGGGTCCTAGGATGGAGCCCCACATTGGGCTCTCTGCTCAGCCAGGAGCCTACTTCCCCTCTGCTTGCCTCTCTGCCTACTTGTCAAATAAATAAATAAATAAATAAATAAATAAATAAAAATAAAGACGAGAAAACAGTGTTCCTTTATGCCCTACTGAGGTTTTCAAAGAAGAATCTGAAAAATTCCTTCCAGAATTAGTGCCTATTTTATTCATTTATTCATTCACTCAAATTAACATTTATTATTATCAATTAACATTTGTCATTTATTCCATAGCAGGCGGGAACACAGCTTACATAATAGTGGGGAAACAGAAAATAAGTAAAGTAGGGTCAGATGGTGACTGCATTGTAGTAGGATGAAAATAAAACAGAGCGCCTGGGGACTTCCCTGGAAAGAGAGAAAAACCTCTCATGAGCTAACAACTGAATTAAGAATAAGTAATACCAAGGGGCCAGCTATGCACAAATCTGGGGAAGAACAATCAAGGCAGTTACTACCACGTCCCATGGTGAGAACAAGCTTGATGCATTTGATGAAAAAGGAAGTCCAGTGTGCTAGAATATACTGGATAGGGGGAGACAACAAAAGAGACAGGCAGGAGATAGCCCAGGGTGGATTTCAGATGACAGCGGGAAGCAATGCAGACTTACTCCAAGTGTAGTCTAAGGCTTCCACTTCCAGCCACAACATATCTCCCACTGAGAACAAATGTGAATGCTGGAGAAAATACTTAAACCAAATAATTGAGGACCTCAGAAAACAAAGACAGATAGTAGATGAGGGTGAACATCCAAGAGAGAAGGGAAGCATATTCACAGGAACCCTGTAGTCACCTCCTTTTATCCCTCAAGCCTTTTGCCCATAACAGAGAATGGCACACAACAGAAAGCAGCAGCTGGGACCCTGCAGCCTTGCTGGACTAAGAAAGGGGTTGGAGCTGGAGGCTGCCAAGAAGGTAGAGATTTAAGCAGATACAGAAAAGTGAACCCCAAATTCCGCATGTGATTTCCCTTCAACTCCTATGTTGAAAAAAAAAAAAAAAAAAAAGAAAAAAGAAAGAAAGAAAAAGAAAACAAGAAAAGAACCAAGAGCCAAGTGTGTAAAGCAGCAGTAAAGAGGCTAATTGCCGACCAAAGGCTCCAGCAGTGGTGCTGGAGAGTCCAAGGCCCAGATGCAGGGTCTGCTGGAAGACAGGGGTCTAGAAGGGCGGGCAGTCTGTAAATAGACCTACCCCAACCAGGTGTACAACCCAGAAGAATATTAAATCCTCCTGTACATAGGGATATCATCCACATCTTTGGTTTTTCACACAAAATATCTGGAATTTAGTGAAAAATTACCAGGCACGCCAAGAAACAGCACCAGAACAAAAACAAAGAGAAAAATGCGAAATAAAGATGCACAGATAAGTCAAATACCAGTTATCAAAAAAAATAAGTATTGTTCATATATTTAAGGAAATGGATGAAAAGATGAAGAATTTTACCAAAAAGCTAGAATAATAAACAGAAGTCAGATGGAAATTCTAAAACTGACCAAGGCAATAACTGAAGTCAGGAATCCAAGAGGATATTAGACACAAGAGAAGGAAGGATCAGTAACGTGGAAGGTAGTAAGTCAATAAAAAATAGTTAGTTTGATGCACAAAAAAGAAAACAAAGGGAAGAAAATACAGAAAAGAGAATAAAAGCAATATGAGAAACAGTGAGAAAGTCTAAAACACATGAAATTGGAAGGCCAGAATAGGAGGAGAAAGAGAATGGAACTGAACCAATATTTGAAGAAACAGTCTTAGAATCTTCTGAAACTAACAAAAGTCATCAAGCCATAGATTCAAGAAGCCCTATAAACACCGGTAAAGTACTAAGGAAACCACATAGAGGCATATGTTGATTGAAAAGACCAAAGTTAGAGAAAACCTTAAGAGTAGCTTGAGAGGAGATGGGTTAGGATTAGGAACTAAAACATACAGTTGAATTTTCAATGGAAACAACAGGATGTAAAAGACAATGGAACAACATCTTTACCGTGATAGAAGAAAATTACTGCCCACCTAAAATGCTGAATCTAGTGAAACTATCTGAGCTGCAGTCGGAAATCAGTGGGAATTTCTGAACAGGTAAGTGATAGGATCTGAATTACCAAGAGGATAGATTATTAGGATGGCAAGAGTAGAAAACAGGAGACCAGCAAGGAGACTCTAATAATTGTCAAGGCAAGATATGATGGTAGTCTGGACCAGAGTAGCAGTTTTAAACATGGAGACAGGATGGAAGATGATGTATTTTGGAAGTAGTCTCAGTGGGATATGCCAACACATGGTTGAGGGAAAAGGAGGAATCCGTCATGAGTCCTAGGTTTTCTTATATGAGTCATTGGATAGGCCATAATGCCATTTCTGGATGAGGAAGATTGAAGATGGGAGAGGTTTAAAAGGGGCATTAAGAGGGGCACCTGGGTGGCTCAGTGGATGAAGTCCTCTGCCTTCAGCTCAGGTCATGATCCCAGGGTCCTGGGATTGAGCCCTGCATCGGGCTCTCTGCTCAGTGGGGAGGCTTCTTTGCCCCCTCTCTCTCTGCCTGCCTCTCTGTCTACTTGTGATCTCTGTCAAATAAATAAATAAAATCTTTTTTTTTAAAAAGGGCATTAAGAGTTCAGTTTTGCATATGTTGAATTTGAGGTTCCAATTAGACAAGAAGAGGTATGCAGTAGGGAGTTACAGGAGCAGGGAGCACATGGCTCATTCCCTTGGTTCCTTCATACTCTGCTCAAAAGTGACCTGATACCCTATATACAAGAGTAAACCCACCCCCAATCTATCCCTTATCCCTCTCATTCTGCTTTCTTGTTCTCCATAGCTCTTACTACCACCAGCCACATTGTTTGCATTTTTGCTCCTTGCCTGTCTCTCCTGCCACAAGAACACCCCGCCCCTCGGCAGGGAAACGGTCCATTTCGCTCACTGCTCTATCCCCACCAGAAGACTTAACACGGAGTAAGTGCTTACTACTTTTGTTAAATGAATGGAGCAAGCCCAAGAGAGCTTCAAATGGAAACCACTCCTGTTAGAGAAACTAAATCAAGCACCCTAAATTCTAAATGTTTTGCATATTTTCTTGTTATCCAGCCATCCCCACCTCACTCCCTGCTCCAGAAAACAAAACCGGGAGGGACACCATATTATCTCTTCTGCTTGTGGCTGTGTCCCAAATACCTCCCAAACCCTTCATTTTGGTCAATTCAGCAACAGATCTTAACTGAACACGTGTGGAACCTATTAACATAACTGTGTGCTTGGCCTTTGAAGCTGCGTCACGATTTTCTTGACATTTTATGGATATTTTAAATCATCACTGGGCAAGAGGGATAACTGTAAGGTATATGGTTTTGGCTTAAGACAGAAATTCAAGATCTTATTAAAAAAATCAATGACATAGGACTTTCTCAAACTATTACACATTACTCGATATGAAAATCATCACATGTAACATACCACATCAATACAGCTTGTTTAAAGAAAATAAAATACTTCAGGAGATTTTCAGTACCTTTCTCACTAATCTTTCACTGTTAGAATTTCCTGCTGCAAACACAATTTTATGCAAAACATGTTTCTGTGTTTTAACTTGTAATGGCAGTGTCTGGCTATGATCAAGTGTATAAGATTATTACCATATAAACTAAGGGAGAAATTTACACAGAATCTGTGGAAAGAGGCACTCCCCCCCTTAACAATTTTCTTAATAGGTTCACAGTAAAGACAATTATAATCAAGATAAGCTGTAAAATAACAATTCAGACAATGTTCCATTAGTATTTTAGAATTACTCTTTACCAGGACCAGTGCTTCACATCTATTAAAAAAAAAATCAAGACATTTCAGCAAATGCACACTCATATTAAAAGCATACAGTAGGGAAAAAAGACTCCAGTAAGATATGGAAACTTCTAGAACTCACCTAGAAAGGCAATTTTAAAAAGATTAATTATTTTAATAAAATTTAAGTTTTCCATTTAAAATATTGTATAACAGTGTAAATTTACATAAGAATGACAGAAAGATACTGAAGGATAAAACATCAGAATAAAAAAAACTACTGATGGGGCGCCTGGGTGGCTCAGTGGGTTAAGCCTGTGCCTTCAGCTCAGGTCATGATCCCAGGGTCCTGGGATCGAGTCCCACATCGGGTTCTCTGCTAAGCAGAGAGCCTGCTTCCCCTCTCTCTCTGTCCGCCTCTCTGCCTACTTGTGATCTCTGTCTGTCAAATAAATAAATAAAATCTTAAAAAAAAAAAAAACTACTGATGCTCTAACATACTACATAATTATTATTTTAATATAGTTTATTTGTAACACTATCAAAGCCAGTTTTGCTTTTTTCTAAAATTTCAAATGGTAGGGATAAAAAGCACACTGGTTTGAGCTAACTTGAACATTACATAATCTTTATTTCCTAATGCTAGTTTCAAAAGAAATAAAGCATCCTAGATTTTTTTAAAAGGCTGAGTTCAGGAAAGAGGGGGAAAACCTCTCATTTTACCTCTATTCTGTACTTGCTTTTCATGAACTTGCTTTGAACTTTTAAATTTATCATTCCAATTTTCATTAAAAAGCACAGTGAGTCACCATCTTCTGCAAAGAATTAGAGCCACGGATAATGGAAAAATAATCTCCAGGTGAAATGAACACTAGGAGGAGATTAAAACTCCTACATTCTAAAAAGGATTTGGGAGTTTTTCTCAACTCAAAAGGAAACTTAACAGCCTAACAGATGTTTTACACAAAACATGGCCAAAGTACATAGATGCTGGTTAGCATCATCTGAAAAGACGGGATAAGACACATTTATAATTCTTCTCTCCTTTAAAGGACTTTTCTTTTTAACCTAACAACCTTCTCATTCAATTATATCTGTATCTTTCCAGAAAGTAAAGGCATAAAGAGAAATCATAATGGACCCTTGCAGTTTTTAAAGAACATTGAAACCCGTGGCTTTGTTAAGGTAACAGACCTTCCACTAAGTGTTTGAGAATGATCACTGTTGCCCAACATTATTCCTACATCAGTAAGTGAAGCAGGCACCCAGGAGCCACTTTTCCTTCTCCACGTTCTCATTAAATATGATTTAGTTCTGGAATGGGACCAGAATAGGGGTGGGACAGGTGTGTAGTGGTACCTGAAAGGCCCCAATTTTCCTTATTCTAAGTTTAAAGGATTCCATATGGTGATCTGGGTATAACCTGGGCTTCTGCAAGAGACATGAATAGGCTGATTACTCTCGACTTATCTCCAAGGCATTCTCCTGAGACAGAACAGTAGTAGCCCAGCAGGAAAGCTGACATTGCAGAGTTAACCCGTCCATCACAGATACTCACTGACCACGTATTAAGTGTTCAACACTCTGCTCAGTGCTAGGGACTTAGAAATAAACAAGATCCAATTGCTACATCATATCTGCCCAAAATAAAATCTAAAAATATGAAAGATAAGGATACAGAAAGTAGCAGTGGATTTTTTTGTTGTTGTTTTTTTTTTTAGCATTAGACTTCTAACACGAGAAGCACCCCTTCTTATCTCCAGACCTCAGATTTTGTTCCTTCTGCTTAAAATACTCTCTCCTATTAACTCTTACTCATCCTACAGGACTCAGATTAAAGGTCACCTCCTGTTCTGACTCTTGGAGATTAGGTTTGATGCCCTGCTCTAGGCTTCTGACAGTACCCTATATTTCCCTTCCTGTAAGACCTCTCACTTTTCATTGCTTCCCAAATGGTCTGTTTTCTCCTGCCATTCTTTATCATCCATGTCTTCAAGATCCTCATCTGTCTGTCCTAGCCCCTGCTATCACAGTCCTTGATGCACAGATGGCAACCAAGAAATACTACTCATCTAAAATAATATGTGGTCATTGTTGACAAAGAGAAATAAGCAATTTAAACTTATTTCTTAACTCTGGGTTATAGCTTTTTAACTCTCTGAAACTGCTAACACATATAAATAGATTTTGTCATTTAAAAATGGTTCACTGTTGGGGCGCCTGGGTGGCTCAGTGGGTTAAAGCCTCTGCCTTCGGCTCAGGTCGTGATCCCAGGGTCCTGGGATCGAGCCCCGCATCGGGCTCTCTGCTCAGCGGGGAGCCTGCTTCCTCCTCTCTCTCTCAGCCTGCTTCTCTGCTTACTTGTGATCTCTGTCTGTCAAATAAATAAATAAAATCTTTAAAAAAAAAAATGGTTCACTGTAAGTTCTATCCCTCCAAAAGCTATAAAAACTTCAAAAAGAATTATTTGAACGTTACTTCTAACTATTTAACTATTATTTCATTCTTTTTAACTTTAAATTAAGTGTTCTTACTAGTTTGGAAAACCTCTCAATTAAAATTAAATCTTCTTTTAAGCATTTCCCCCAGTTAGATAAATTCTGGTATTAAAATTGTATTCACCTTTGATGGGTCGTATCTTCTGAGTGTTTCTAAGAGTTCTGGAATTTGTATTCTTGTCTCCTCTTCACAGAAGAAAATCCATGATGAATTTCTGCTATATGTTACAGAAAAGCTGACAAAGAGAAATAGGTTATAGTAAACACTTCTATAAAATGAGTTTATAATAAGGTTTAAAACTAATAAGCAAGAAATGGATGAAAGACATATAAAATGGCTAGAAATCTAGATTTTCCCCTACATTCTTCAATGTATAATTTTAGCTTATGGGAAAGCCACATACTAATGGTTTATAAGACAGCTAGAGTTCTTAAAGTTACTTCTCCATAACTCCACCAGTCCAGAAGGTAGATAATTTCCAAAGAAAAGTATCAAATATATTGACATTTTAGCTTTTAAGAAAGCAACATATTTAAAAACAGAAGCCATTCATGATTAAAAGAATCAAGAAATTTGGGTAATATAGTAGTCATAAGAAATAGAGTTAAATTTACTTTTCTTATTGACTCTTAGTAAGAAAAGTAGGGAGCATAGGAGTGGTTGGGTAGAAATGTCAAAATTTACACATTTCAAATTAAACATACTGTGGTAACAGTGGAAGTATGGTCCATGCACCTTCATGCTTAGACAGCTGATGAAGAAGAAGGACTCTGGGGAGATCCTACAGAAACATTATCAAAGAGGAGAAATAAATAAAAACACAATATGATCCGATTAAAAAAAAAAGACTCAATTTTTAAATGCAGGTATTTTCAGAAACCTGACATTTTAATCTCCTACGTACTCTCCTTTTTCTTCTCCTTTTCTTCACCTCAGGAGTTACTAGAAATGAGATATATTGGCTGAATCTCTTTATCACCTATGCATAGAAGAGTGCTGAGGACTCCAAGAAGGGTCCTCAGTGATCCAAGGAGCTGACCTGAAATTTGCAGATTTGCAAAAGTGACCAGAAGGGAAGAGCACAGAAGCAGTCAGGGATAACACAAAGGCATAGAAATAGCTTTCACTATACATCCACGGGTAGCAGATGGAAAATAAAACATGTCAGCTAAACAAGAGGATGTATATAATATCCAATTTATCTCATGTAAAAAAAAAAAATTCGAGTGCCCTTAAAAAACTAAAACACCATAATAATGAAGAGTTTGGGTTCTAAATACTAGAACTGTTACCCTTAGGTACTCAGACAAGGAGTGTAATAACAGACTCTGAAAATTTACAAGCATAGGAGGAACTAAGATTCAGAAACAAGACACACCTATGGTTAAATAAATATCCACACATATACACAGAGAAAGAGAGAGATTAATACATTTAAGGCTATGAATGTTAGCTTTGAAATAAAGCACTATTCCATATATTTCACGTTATTACAAGCCCTAAGTCAGATATATAATAATATGCTTGAATACCACCCTCTCAACAAACTTTAGTATATTCTGTTTTTTATTTGCTTCCTTGGTAACTGTTGCAGACAAAACACATTAAGAATAAGTGTGTCGGGGCGCCTGGGTGGCTCAGTGGGTTAAGCCGCTGCCTTCGGCTCAGGTCATGATCTCAGGGTCCTGGGATCGAGCCCCGCATCAGGCTCTCTGCTCAGCAGGGAGCCTGCTTCCTCCTCTCTCTCTACCTGCCTCTCTGCCTGCTTGTGATCTCTCTCTGTCAAATAAATAAATAAAATCTTTAAAAAAAAAAAAAAAAGAATAAGTGTGTCAATATTCAAACTATTACTAAACTAATGTAGATTCCACACCTGCCTTTAAGTTCATATAAGTTCACTATTTCAGGAGAATGGTTTTCAATGTAAATCTTTGGAACTCACTATCAAATAATGTCTCATTTCTTTATTTTATGTAGTATTTATTTTAACTTTCATGTACAAATATGAAAGGCAAGGACAGTAATCAAAGATTAAATCAGATGAGCAATATGACATGTCAGAGAAAAAAACAGATGGAAGGCTGAATTAACAGTTAGTTACTCAGTATACTTAATATAATTCTGGGCTTTCCCACTGTTGATTATGAATTATGCAGTAATGTCCATTGACTTTTAAGAAATGGCTATATAGATATGCTATATGTATACATAGATACATGTATATTCATGAGGAATTACATAAGAATAAAAATCATGTGTGAAGAAAACTAGTAATATTAATAGTTGAATAAAACTTTCAGATAATTATGGTATGCTAATATGGCTAGCTAGAAAAGAAAGAGCAAATACTTTAAAAGGTTTTATAAGAAAATAGGTAGGGGCTTCTGGGTGGCTCAGTCTGTTGAGCGTCTGACTCTTGGATCTCACCTCAGGTCTTGATCTCAGGGTTGTGAGTTCAAGCCCTATAATGGGGGCCATGCTGGGTGCTAGGCATGGAGACTACTCAAAAAAAAAAAAGAAAGAAAAAAAGACCTATTGTGTAGCAATCGAATCAAAAGTATAATAATGAAGACTCTGAAACCATGGAACTGTCTTTATGTTAAATGGAAAAACAGACAGCATTCCAAATATGTAAAACAAATTCATATATGAATAGAGACTGGAAAGGAACCAGGAAAATGAAAATATTTGTGTCAAGATGACCAAAGTATTACAACGATGTTTTTAAAATCCTTTAATGTAGTTAAAACATAGTTTAGTCTTAAAAGTTTCTTGAGTAAAAATGAATACACTTCAGAATTCTTCTTACGTACTAGTCCTATCCTTCCTGGTTGCGGGAAGTATATAAGGGATATCAACAGTTATCACAGAGAGGCTGTGAGGGCACCTTCCAGGCAAGGATACAGAGACAGGCCTACAAATAATCTGTCACAACAATAAAAGAAAAAAGGCAAAGTCTTAGCACAAAGGAGTGAAATTCTAGTCTAAAATAAACTCTATGGATTACTAGTAAATTATAATCATCCCTATCCCCATTCCTTTTTGTTTACTAAATCATATGCCTGGGTTTCATATCTGCTTCAGTCAGTGAACATAAAACTGGCAATTAAGTTTTCTGTACCTACTTATCTCCCAATAAAAACATTTCAAAAACTAGTGGTCTGTGTTGATAACTGCCTCCAGAGGTGTGTGAATACCTTGGTCTCAAAAATATGCCCACCTTGACTTTCAGAAACCTGATCTTAACTCTTGATTAACCCAAGGTCCTTTCAATTATAAATAAATTTTCATCCATTAATCCTCAAAAAGGCCCAAGAGCTTTTATTCTTGTTTTTATGTATATGCTATATACGTGTGTACTGATACACATGTGTACACATGTATACTGTGTGAACACACATGCACACATGCTCCTATGTATCAGCACCTCTAAGATACGATAACTTAAAAGGTCACAATAAAATTGTCTATCAAATGATCTTATCTCAGTTTTTACTACTCAGAATTGTAATAATTAATGCTCTTTCTACTTGTATGTTATAAATAACACCACCACGAGATGTATTCCTCCTTTCAGCTGCCATAACCAGCTTACAGCACTTTTACATGCAATGCAATTTTTTTAATATGTAATTGGATGAATGACTGAGAGAGTTTTCAAATGAAATAGGAAAGGGAAAGAAAATAAGAAAATGTTACATCAACAGTGCCATTTGGAATAAAAGCTATAGTAAAGGCACCCATGCGTATGGAATTGTCTATTGTCAATCTAAATGACGCCTATTCGTGCAACAATACCACCATCTCAAACCTAAAAAGTCAGGCTTTCTCAATAATGAGATAATGCCGTAACAGAGGCAAGCATAAACGGGCTAAAAATTTTAAAAGGGCCTACTGTAGGCAAATGACAGAAAAAGGAAAGAAAATGAACAATTTGAACAGTAACAGTTGACTTTTATGTCAACTATTTATTTCATTGAACCAGTCCATCTTCACTTCCATCATCAGCATCTACTGGTCCCCTAACAAGCACTTTGAGGTCAAAAAGCCTACTGGACATGCAGTCAGTACTTCCTTTGAACATATATCAAGCATACGTTCACACTTAAAGCCACTAACAATTCTGAACAATCACCTTCAAAATTAACACTCTAATTGGTTCCCTGGTTCTGACACAAATCCATCACCCGTATTTGGCCAAGGGGTTTGATTCCACAGCTGAGCATTCTAACGATGCTCTCTGTATGCGAATGGAGAGAGCCTATCATTAAAAATATCATTTAAAAATATTAAATTTTATTTATTTATTTGACAGACAGAGATCACAAGTAGGCAGAGAAGGAGGCAGAGAGGGAGGGGGAAACAGGCTCCCTGCTGAGCAGAGAGCCTGCTGCAGGGCTGGATCCCAGGGCGCTGAGGTCATGACCTGAGCTGAAGGCAGAGGCTTAACCCACTGAGCCACCCAGGAGCCCCAAGAGCCCATCATTATTGATATGGAAGTAAAATCACGAAAGTTTTATATCTAGAAATATTAATAGTACAAATGAAAGAGTCAACAGTTGAACATGGATGGAAACAGATTAATATTTTAATACCAAAAATAACTTTAATTATTAGGCAAATTTGGTTTTGGATCACTTGACTCTTTGTACCTCTGTCTGGAAAGAATTCAACTAATTTAACTTCATGCTGCTGGCCTTTTCCCTTCTTGACAGACTGTTTCCCAATATTTGTAACTTGCCCATAACCTTACTTCAAAGCATAGTGGTACAGGAGTTAATGGTCTAATTCAGTCTCATCATTCAGACCAAGTACTAAATTTGAAAGCAAAAGCCAAGACATTTGTTCAGGATGAGGCAGTGGCTCTGAAAGACTGAATCCTGTTTTAAGAAAGTTTCCAGTTCAACTGCATTTCCAAATTCCAACTGTTATATATGTCTTAGCCACTGAACTGAGCTTTTAGACCAACACATGAATTATGATGAAAATTATCATCTGTTTATTGTTATAACTTCTCCCATAAGAAGGAGGTATATCTTATAAGGATGATGATAAAGATGTCTGATATGCTGTTTGGAACACATATCAGACAGATTTACTGGTCTTTAAAAATTCAGTATTCATTTATGAACCAGATTTCATGTGATGCTGTAATAACATATATTCCAGGAACCTGAGCCTCTATTTAAAATATATATAGATATATTTGTATTTTCCAAATACCTGTCTTACCCCTATCTTCTCCTAATAAGAGAAAGCTATTACCTCATTATTTATAAAATTTATTTTTGTTAACTATTTACTTTGAAATGCATTACTAAGTACATTTTTATAGCTCATATAAATCTGTTATAACTAATTATTCATTTATTCATGAAAGGCAGCACAGCTCATTGTTTAAGAATCTGACTTCTGGAGCCAAAGTTTGTGCATCAGAATCCTCACTCTGGGGGCACCTGGGCGGCTCAGTCAGTTAAGTATCCAGCTCTTGGTTTCGCCTCAGGTCATGATCTCAGGTCCTGAGATCAAGCCCTATGTCAGGCTTGGTACTCAGCATGGAGTCTGCTTGTCCCTCTCCCTCTGCGCCTCCCCCTGATCCTCCCCCAACCTACAATAAATAAAATCCTAAAAAAAAAAAAAAAAAAAAAAAGGGCAGCTGTGATTACTGCCCTAGTTTCCAGCTCTCTGTCTCTGCTCCAGACCCTGGCCCCATAGATCAGATGTCTCACTAGTTTCTGCAACCACACCTTTCTCAACATAAGCTCACCAGCTGGCTTGCAAAGCGGCTCACTTTCCTTGTATTCACCCCTTTCCCTAATAACCAGCAAGACTCACGATAACTGCCTCCATCAAGCGTCCCCACAGTTGCCTCAGGCAGGAGTCTGGCAAAGTCTACTATTTTTTTTTTAAATATTTATCTATTTGAGAGAGAGAGAGAGAGAGATCACAAGTAGGCAGGAGGCAGGCAGAGAGAGAGGGGGAAGCAGGCTCCCTGCTGAGCAGAGAGCCCGATGCGGGGCTCAATCCCGGGACCCTGAGATCATGACCTGAGCCAAAGGCAGAGGCTTAACCCACTGAGCCACCCAGGCACCCTAGCAAAGTCTACTATTTATTCAAGGCTCAGTTCAAATACCATCACAAAGCCTTCACTGACCTTTCCAGGCAGGGCTGGGTGCTTCCTTGCCTGTGTCCTTAGAGAGTGATGTTGCTGTGGCTTCACGCAGCAACGTGCAGCGTGCTGCCTACCAGAATGAGCTTGCTGGAGGGCGGGCACCACCACTCAGCTGGAAGGGGCCAGCCTGCTGGGCATCCCCCACGACTGGCACCTCGTCCCCAAGGAGCACTTTATGTCCTCTGCACACCTGCATGTGCCGGTCCCCAAGGTCATCTCTAGCCACTGTGTACAGGTGTAACCACCAAACGAAGGAGCTCTAAAGTGATGGCTTCCGCGGGCCTCCAGCTCCAGGCACAGTCCTGTGTGGCAACGTCTTGAGTGTCCACACTGCAACACAAGCTGCACCCCCGAACCTGGAGAGATCCAATGTCTGACCTCTGATGTTCTTACTGGGCCAAGCCCCAGCTTCTTCCAGACTCACCCGGGATAGAGTTCTCCAGGATAGGGAAGGGGTTCAAATGCTAGGCAGCTAAAAAGGACAAATGCTCACAGCATGGCCTTCTCCACAGTAGGATGAACTCGTCATCACGGAGCTACCACCTCTGAAACAACGTGGGTCTCAATGTCCTATTCTCTCCTGGGGCATCTTGCCCAGGTTCTTGCTTAACGTAAATACTCAATAAAGACTTGTTAAATGAATGGATGGATGAATAAATTCTTACTCAACAGCAATAAATGTAATATAATGTAAATATGTAGTATGTATACATACACATACATATGTAATATGTAAAATGTAAAGGTAATGTAGTAAGTCCCCAGTTTAATAAACAACTAATGTGATAATGTGATAATGTGATGGTTAATGTAGTAACCATCAGTTACTACAAAAAAATGAATCGAATCTTCAGTAAGCATCCAACTGCTCTCACCTAAAAAGAGAACTGTAGTGATATCCAGACACACACAGTCAAAGCTAACCTTTCAGTGAAGTGCCTCATGCTGTCTCCTTGACAATAAAAAAAATTTTCTAAAAACAGGAAACAAAAAACCATCCTTTTTTTTTCTTTCTCCAGCTTCTTCATACTGAAAGGTTTTGTTCTGGCTTATCTTATGGAAATAAAGTCTTTTTTTTTTAAACTAATAAATCAAAGTCTGTAGACTAACTCTCCTCAAGCAAATAGTGATTTACAAAACTTTCTGTGAACAGGGAAAAAATTATCATTTATTTGTTAAGGTTGAGATTCTTCCAGGTTTTAAATAAAGTTCATATCACAAAAGAAGACAATAAAATTCTAAGTGTCTGTTCTTTTCAAAAGCTATTTAGTTCGGGGGGGGGGGGGGGTTCTGAGCAGGTAGTTTGGCTCCATTTGGCCCAAAGCAGAAAATGCAATCCAACAACTGCCAACTGCAATGCACACAGCTACAACGTTCCCCTACCTGTCCCCACAAACTCTTCTAAGAATACCCCACCTCTGAACTTGCTTTTCTGTATTTGCAGATTGCCTTAAAAACAGAACCATAGGGTATAGTGCAGAAACAATGAATTTTGGAACACTGAAAATAAATAAATAAAAAATAAAAAAAAAAAAAAAACAGAACCATAATTTCTCTGTGCTTCTGCCCACATTTGTCTCGGGTCCTGCCTCCACTGCGAACTCGGGCCTCCCCTCCCTGCTACACTCACTACTACAGGGGCTGATTTCCTCACTCAAAGTGGTTCCCAAATCAAGGGTGACCCTTGCCCTGTACTCTCATTGAAGCTCACACCTTAGAGTCTTCAACAATTTTTGTTTTACTAGAACCAACTAAAAAAACCACCAGGATGCTTTTATATTCTTTCCTTTATTGTTTCCAACTTAATCTTATCTGAAATTCAGATTAATCTTATCTGAAATTCCTTTGGAGAACAATACTGGTTTCCATAACTTTAGGCAAGTATTAAGACCTAAGACTTCTGAAGCTATAGTACAGATGATCACAGTCTCAGTTCCCCTTGGTTACTGGATCCCAGGTCCCATGAGGGAGAAGACGACATTCAGAGGATCACCTCTCCATCAACAATACAAGGACAAGATACTCCGACAGTGTCTTTACCAGAATCCAAGCTCTTTGCTCCCACTCCAGGTAACAAAAAATACATATATATGCAAGTATTTTCACACAAATGTCCATTCAAGAAGGAATTTTCTTAGGTTCGAGAAACAGAAGTCAAATCATAACTGATGCACATATAGTATGCACATAGTAGGTGTCTCAAAGAACACACACTCAAGTGCCTGATTAATTAAGAGATTGTGGCACAAACTCGCCTTGTGGGTTTCTGCCAGCCTCACCTGCACGTGGCCTTTTGTTTGTGCACCTCTTTAAATAGCTAATCTTTGTAACTTCACACTACCCCTCCATCTGTAATGTGGGGAGAAAAAAACCTGAGGGGGAAAAAATAGCACTTCCTCAAAATCTGAATTCTCGTATCCACAGATACGCATTTAGGAACTCTGTGCTCACCAACCACATCCCCCATCTCACTGACTTTACTTTCCATCCATTCCAGTCTAAAAAGACCAGTACATAGTGCACTGTGAACACATCCTTACCCATCATCCAAACCGTTGCCCAAATCCCAGTTTCCACCTGGCATCCTAACAGTAAGCCTTCTTGACAATTTGCCTTTGTCTTCCAGTTCCAGTTTCTAAGTTCTCGGCTGACGGCCCTCCAGCTCATTTTTCTTGTCTTTCTTACCTGATTTGACGTGTCTTGTTTCCTTACCCTCTCAGGCTTCACATGCACAATGGACACGACATTAATAAATGTATGCTTCTTACATACTGTCCTACTTCCTCACTGGTTTCAAATAGGCACCACTGTTCTAACGGGCCCTCTGTATTGCCTGGAGATGTCCTTTCACATTCGTAAGTACCTAATACAACCACAGATGACCAATTAATATTTGTTGGATAAATTTTTGAAGATGCTTATCTCGACGTCTAGCATCGACCTAATGATATAGTCATTTCTATTATGAAGCAGTTACCGCCTACGTCATAAGGAAGTCAAAGAGCTTGAGGATCTTTCTAACCTGTCACTCCCCAGCAATCAAGAATGGTACTCTGCACATAGAAGAGCACTTGGTAAAGTCTGCTAGCTGACTGATTGGAAGAAACATCCAACTGTAAACCACAGAGCCATTATAAGCTGCCTTATAAGCTTCAAAACTGGAGATGAACAGAACAACTCAAAATGACCCAAAGTATTTTAGAAATAAGGGAAAGAGTTTTACCATTCTAGCAACAACTCCCAGTACAGTACTAAGTTTCAGACGGAAAGTTAGTTTAGGCTCCTGTTTTTATATTCGCATTTAGAACGATGAAAAATGTTTGTGTTCTTAATAAGACCACATTTTAGCACTTTGAGGCAAAACAGGCCTAGGTAACAACTTGCCAAAGCAAAGAGAACAGCTAGAAGCAGATGCATAATCACAGAAGCCATTAAATTTCTGCACCTTAATTTTTGGCAGATTTTGTAGTCAAGTGCAACCTGACAAGGGTAATGAATAAACAAACAGCAGTTCTAGACATCTGGTAGTGTGGGAGGAATAGATATTTTGGGCTATCAGATAAATATTCAAAGATAAAACTTACTGTTGATTCCACCCTTAGCAAGAAAATTTTGTGAATGCTCATGGTGGGCAAATCTATGGGGAAAATCCAGATTGCAACCTGAACACTTCCTGATTCAGGTCCCTAGTGACATGAGAGCCCCAGGCATCCTGCTCAATTAGAGGTACAGCACGCATCTGCCAAACCATGGGGTTGACCCATCCTCGAAGGGGCGAGCATGCTCCCCAACACAGAGCTGGGATGCCCTGACAACTTCTGCCTTAGATTCTCCTTTCTCCACTTCTGTGGCTGATGAATGAGCTGTCAATTCTTTCCCAAAAATATGTCAATTTCTTAAAACGAGTCCCAGTTAAATTTTAAGTAGGGAGTCATACCTGCCTCTTAAAGGGACTTTGGCCCACCTGCATGTTTTGTGGATCTCAGCATTTAATTCTCTGAAGTTAACCTTATTGCTCTATCTTCATGTAGTTTTAGGTCAGGGTATCCCAATACTGCCACCAGGATTGTCCACAAACCCTGTATTAGCTGTCAACTATCTTTGGATCTTTAAAATTCGACTTTAAATTCTTTAAAATTCAATCTTTAAAATTCAATAAATCACATGTATACCATTAAAAAACAAAACAAAACAAAAAAAAAACACCCCTATAAAGAGAAAAAAATGAACCAGTATCCAGTATAGTTGCAGACTCTAAAATGTTCCTGGCCATTTCAACTACCAAAAGGCAGGATCTTGTGAGCAAATTAAATCCAAGCATTAAAGTTTTGTCATAACTACCTCGGTATTCACAGTTGGCTTCCATCCTAGGAAAGAATTTCAGAATAAGAAAAGTAGACTATCTTATAATTAAAGGGAAGTTTCCTTATTGCTTTAGTCTAGACTCCATTTATTATCACAGAAATTAAATGCTGGAAAAGAAGGGTTTGCTTAATGATGTAGCTTAATTACGTGTCTTTAAACGTAAAACCAATATTGCCACCTAGTGGCAATCTGAGACAGCTACTCAACACGTGGAACGTGCAAAGTGTACACGGAAAGGACAATAAAAATTAGGGATAAGCAAACTGAAAACAGAAGCATAAAATAAAGTGCTAGAAAAGGTAAATACAGACGTGAAATGGAACTGCTTTCTAAGCTTTAAAAGCTGAGAAAAATCTATCAGTGAAAAATGCAGTTTCTAATATTGTCCACGTGCAGCATTACATGAGGAGCTGTGGGGGATACAAAGAGAAGTACAGAGCAGGGCTCACCTCCCTTTGGAGTCTGAGGGCAGGACAGATGCCCTGGAGGAGAAAGGGCACTGCAGGGGAGCCTGTGGGAGACACCAGAGGAGCATCCCAGAAAGTGGTGTTCATCCTGCTGTCCGTTGTGGCGGACCAAGGCTATCAAAGTAACAATAACAAACATTCAGCCCTTTAAAGGAAGGGAACCCCATCACAGGCTACAACACGGATGAACCTTGAGGACAGTACATTAAGTAAAATAAGCCTGTTCGGAAAAAGACAAATACTCTATGATCCCACTTACGAGGGGTACATAGAGCCGTCGGATTCATAGAGACAACGTCCAAGGGTTACCAAGTGCGGAGGGAAGGGAAATGTAGAGTTGTCGTGTCATGGGTATGCATCCAGTTTCTGTGGGGAAGACAAAAAGCTCCGGAAACTGGTTACGCATTGTGAATGTGCTTTATAGTATTTATACCTAAAAATGGTTGAGGGCAGATTTTACATGCTTTGCTTTTTTCTTTTTTTCTTCTTTTTTAACCATCATTAAGAAAAGTCACAATAACAAGAGCACCAGTAACAGCAAAGTGCTCTGAGTGGGGACACCTCCCGAAGTAAGTGCAAGGGCAGGAGTCCCCACAGCAAGATGGCCCAGTGGCATGGCCATTTTTGAGACCCTGTCTTACGAGTTCGGTTGTGGGAACAGGACAGCAGCGACCACTGTTCAAGAGGCTATTCCTTCAGCGTCCCTGACATCAGACCGTGCCCCTTCTCTGTGTCTCACGCACTCCTCCTACATCCCCAGAGGGCTGCTCATGCTCTGCCCAGTCCCCAAACCCTGGTTTTCCCCCACAGTCCCACTGCCCCCCAGAAGAAGCACCTTCAAGCTTTCCGCCACTGCCTACATATGTTCCTAATTCCAAATCCACCACCTTCTGGCCAAACTGTGCTCCTGAGTTTCAAGCAAACAAACATCCAGCCTCCAGTATGCGACACCTCCACCTCAGATGTCATGGGCAGAAACCTGCAGTCCTCTTGCACCCTGCAAACCCACGAATCCCAGCCTCTCCCTCAGATGGCGGCCCCGCTCCACCCCACCTCAGCCTGACCTGGGCACTGGTCCTGACTTCTCCACCCCTCACCCCAACTGCCCCCATTCTGGCCTCACATCCCCTACCACCACCACCCCGCCAGCTCCACCCCTCGCTCCTGGCCCCGTGCCTCTCACACTGCCTGTGGTGAAGCACCAGCAGAGGTCTGCACCCCCACTTTGAGCAGCATTACCCTGGACAGTTCCAGTGACTTGAGATGAGGCTCCTTACCCCAGGCTCATGTCTGTTCAGCTGCCCTCCTCACAGCCACCGGAGTGATGGTTTTAAAATACAGAGCTGACACAAGGAGGCCCTAATGACTCTCCCCTAGCCAGTCATTTTCAACAGGCAGTGCTTGTAGTAACAGGGACTGTGGGTTCCTCCTGCATGTACTGCCAGGGGCCAGAGATGCTAAATGTCTTGGATCTCAAAGAAATAGTTCTCAAATGCCCAGAGCATCCCCTGAGAGGCCCTGAGAAAGGCCTGGACCCTTAAGAAGACCTACAGCTCATCTGCAGTCAGTCCCTACCTACCCTTCTGGGCTGTGGCACCCACACCGCTCCACATCCTGGGCAACACGCTTGTGCTGCTCCCCTGGCTGCCTTCCTCCGGTTGTCTACAGAGAAGCCCTCCCTGCTCCCACCCCCCTCTTTAACCTCACTAGTGCCTGATTTTTTATTTATTTTTATTGTACTGTGGCAAGAACAACTTAACATGAGCTCTGTCCTTGCAACAAGGCAAAAACTTTTTAGTGTACAACAGAGTACAATGCTGGAGTGCCAACCCCAGAGCTCAGTCATCTTACTTAATTGAAACTTTCGGCCTGTTGCTAACTCCTCACTTCCCCCTCTCCTGGTTACTACCGCCCTGGCCTTTGATTCTATGAATCTGACTATTTTTAGATATCTCATGCACATGAAATCATGTAGTATTTGTCTTTCTACACTTCAGCCTTGCTTTAAAATTGCCCATGTATGGGCCTATCTCCTCTCCTGGACTGTGGGCTCTTCAAGCACAAGGACTACATTTTGCTGATGTCTGCATGGCCAGTGCTTTGCTCTGTAAATACTGAATGAATGAGTGAATGAATGGGAGGTTCATAGATAAATTCTTCTATTGACTAGGGGAGTCCTTGGTGTGTAAACAATGTCCTGACTTTAGCAGTGATGTCAATTTGTCTCTTCTTCCTTTTAGTGATTATAATCACCTTCCTCCTTTCAGCGATTAGAACTCTTTGCATTTTGACTGGATCCAAAGGCCACCCAGCTAGAGATTACATTTCCCAGCCTACATGTGCCCACATGACGGTGGGATGTAAGGAGAAATGACAGAAAAGACATATACCACTTCAGGGACATAACCTTAAAAGGAAACTGGTTGTCCTGCATACACCAGAATGTCAATGTTGTGATAGTTAACCGGTTCCAACCACGCCAATGAGGACAAGACACTTTAGCCGATGGTAAAGTAACAAAACAGAAGGATTCTGGCACAGAGCTGCCAATCCCCAGCCCACACACCCATGGGACTATTTGTGAGTGGAAGGAAACCCCCACCTTCCTTAACTCATTGCTATGTTGTCTGCGTTAATGTAGTCAAGTGAATTTTCTTCTTCTTCTCCATATTCTCTCGAAGATTCACTTACTCAAGAGATCCTATTTTCCTCGCACCAACTCATACTCAATCTTTTTATACAACTCTTTTCTCCACATTCTGTTGTTTCACTGGGAGAAGTAAAATAGCTATTCTAGTTAATATGAGAGGGATCCACCATTATCAATTTAAGAATTAACCAAAAAATTTCAAATAGGGAAAATAATTTACTTAAACCAAGTTTTCATTTTAATTTGTTCAATTTCCTCTTGATTCAATTCCACTGCCATAGGTTGAATACCCATTCTGTTTAAGGTGCTCAGGAGGAAGAAAAAGCAGAACAAGCTGGATTAAATGGGGAAGATACATAATTTAAAAGACACGATTCCCTCTGTGAGAAGGAAGGTATTTTTGAGAACAAGGACACATGCTTACATAAAGATACACAAGCTCTTAACTCATAAGAGTAAGTGATACGTAAGTCTGTCCTGGTGTCATTACTGATTATGCAATCCGAGGTAACTGCCAAGGCCTAATTGAACTAAATTCCATTAATGCCTGCCTGAACCCAACCGAGGGATTATTCAGGCTACAGATTCCCCATCCTCTCTGCCTTGGCCTTTATTTGGCCACTCCACTAGTGCTTTACCAGAGCATATGGAACAAAGCCATCCAGTCAAGGTTGCTGCATGTCTGTCTCTCTGACGAAATCAGACAAGGTTTAGTAGAAGGAAATCTCCAAAGTTGGGTTCCCAAACAAAGAAGTATTTTAAACTCATCACCAGCATCTATCTCCAATTACCAAAAAACAATCTGTCTCTAGCATGCTAGTCTTTGCTTTCCCTTGAGAAGGTGTGACGCTCTAAGGAGGGGAGGCAAGGACCTGTCCTTATAAGGATGCTGGGAGGTCGGATGAATTTTATAGGTAAAGCCTTTAAAGGTTAAGCACAACTAAACCTTATGCTCAGCACTATCTCAGCCTTGAATACCATTAAGGCTAACTTGTCCATGGCTATTTACAATCCTTTATTTCCCAGCACCCACCAACAGAAAGAAAGCAATCCATCAGAGACACACATCTCCTGTCAAAGAGTTCTTGCCAACAGAGCTGAGGGATGGCCTTCATCTATAGACAAGCACGTGTCTTGAAGGCCACAGCAAGGCAGTGTAGTGAGCAGGGTTGGCGGAATGTTTTTTGCTCCGCTAAAGAAAGCATCTCTACGGCAAGACAAGAAGGTAGATCTTCCTTTACCCAAACCTCCAGCATTATTCATAGCAGCTTTAGATTCAGTTCATGCCTATTTTAAACATTATTAAAATATGTACCTGCCATGTGTCGATCTTTCTCTCTATAATCCTTCCTGGATATTGCATTATAAATCAACCCAAAAGTTCAATTAATGATATCCAATTAAAAAACAGATTAAGAGACTCATGGAGGAAACACTAAGGTTAATGAAAATGTTATTTCAATATGAAAATTGCCAAAGAACCTGGTACTAAAATTCTGAATATTAATTATCCCTGCTATTTTAAGCCCTGCTTTTATAATGTTATCCCTTCCACTTCTTTTTATCATACTTTATGACAAAACCACAATAGTCCTACACAATTATGCAAGTCTCTTAAATTTAAAAAAATAAGAAGAATTTAGAAAATGAGGCTTTGAGCATCTGGAATTAACAAGAACATTTTAAACAAGACGATATTAAATAAACAAAACAAGTCGGAAAAGTTACTCTTATCTAAATAAAATGGATTCTCTACAGATGGAGTACTTTGGAAAAAATGAAAACAACAACAAACAAGTAACAGGCAGACATCCCAGCCATCACTACATACCTGTGTAAGATGTGCCGCTTGTTTTAAGATGCTTTTTTTTAACTGTTCTGCTCTCTTTGCATGAAAAGAATTACTTTGACTCTGGATGACAAATACAATTCCTTTTAAATCTAGAACCAAAAAAAAAAAAAAAAAAGATTTCAGGTATTTATTTTTCAACAAATGAAATATACTTAAAAGCAAGTTTAAAAAAGAAAAGCTGCAAGGCAAGCCTTCAGGCCATAAACTCTTAGGGAAAAAAAAATCCATTTAAATGTAATCATAGCGACAAAAATCTCTTTTTGAACTGATCTCTGAAACATCCTTCCTAGAAGTTAGCAAATAAGCTCACTGTATTCCATCAAATCTGCAGTAACAAATGTGCACCTGCTCCTGCGTCTGTCGAAAGCACGACTGGTAAATGTGAGAAAGTAGGAAAACATCTACAACACTAGCCTCCCTAGTAGCTGAAAATCTTGTTTGCCACTAGCCTTCTAATGAGTCACACATAACCCTACCTTGCACCGTGACTTGTTATGGGTTGAAGGGCATCCCTCAAACACCACAGGTTCAAGTCCAACCCCCCAGGACCTCCGAATGTGACCTTACTTGGAACCGAGTCTTTACAAAGAGGCACTCAAGTTAAAGTGAGGTTGTTGGTGGGGGACCTAAGCCAGTATATTTGGTGTCCTTACACAAAGAGGAAATCTGGATGCAGATACACAGAGGGAAGATGATGTGAAGCCCCTGGGAGAAGACAGCCTTCTACAAGTCACAGAGAAAGGCCTCAGAAGAAACCCTCCCTGCCCACACCTTGGGCTCAGACTTTCACCCTTCAGAACTGTGAGATGCATTTCCATTGTTTAAGCCACACAATTTGTGGCATTTTGTTTCAGCAAACCTAGCAAACTAATAACACCACCTCAAGAATGTTTTGGATGGCTCTTTAAGGTGACACTCAACAGTGACGACTTCCGTCCCATCAGGTCACGAGAGCTTGCAAATAAATAACTCCATAATCTCTACTCTGCTTCACAGGGCACCTGGCCAGAATTACGTGTTATCTCCAGGAAAACAGCCACGATTCCACAAGAGCAGGGCTTCACAAGAAGTGTGGCATACAAGCCCATCTACAACAACACTGGAAGTGTTTGCCAGCCCCCTAGACTCTCGCTTCAGGGTGGCCAGCTTTCTTGCAATGACGAGCACAGAGCAAACCCTTGAATGTTAGGCCCACCTGACCGGGGAAGACAATCGGAGGTCTTGCCAGCAAAGATGGTTGCTTAGTCCCCACAATGGAGAAGCACATTAGGTTCTGAGTTTGCAATAAAGCAATGGACAGAAACAGCCCTAGGGTCACCAACCTGCCCCCAGACAGGGGTACTGGCAAAAGGCAGACCTCACATAAACTGTAGCCTCCAGTCCACCTTACAACAATAAATGTAGGGACCAACCCCCCCACCATGTGCCTCTCCTTTTAACACCTCGACTCAGAGACATAATCTGATTTTAATTTTATCCCATATATTTTATTGTTTTCATGTTCAGTTCTATAGTTCCATTCATTTATTCAATCACTCAAATATTCATACAGCAAATAGCTCCACAGTGAGCCATCTAGATCCTAAAAATAACCCAAAATGCTCTTTGGTTAAAACTCAATAAAAAATTTAAAGGGAAAAGTTCAACAAGCTATTGAATATGACCTAATTCTTTTCCTTTGGGGGTTTATATAAATATGAACATCCCACATACCTACCCTTCTTTCAAATCAGCTTCTTGGCTTTATAAATAGGACATACAGATAAGACTTAAACAAGTATCTCATGTTTCAACTGAAATGTAGTATTTGTTCTACTGTATCTGAAACATTAATGTAAGTGACATATCAAAAGAGGAGTTATAAAGACTTACTTTTGTTAAAAATGAAATAAACTTCAGAGAAAAATTTTTGCAAAATTTAATAAAGCTGAAGATGCACATTCCCAACAACCCAGGAACTCCACTCCTACTAATCATCCTTGAGAAATTTGCATATGTATAAACAAGGATATATAACAAGAGTGCTCACAGCAGGATTGTGTAAAAGGAAAAAATCTGAAGCAACTCCAATACCTACTAAGAAAATAAACCAATTGGAATACTATGCAGCAATGAAAATTAACAAGTACTTGAGGCATCACCCCAGATGGACATTATAGGTGAATCCTACAGACTGAAAAACAAAAGCAAGCTACAAAGGAATAACCATATAAATCAAAGGTTTGTGAAAAGATATGCACAAATATATATAAGGTGGATATTATCACATGTGATCAGAAAATATAAAAGATTACATGAGAACACCAAATCAAGACCACAGTTATAAGGCTCCTGCTATGTCAGGAATGTTTTATTTCTTAAACTACTTGGTAGATACATGGATGTTCATTGTATCACTCTTTGTGGCTTCCCCTATGTTCAAAATAATTCATAAGAGGATTTTTAGAAGGGCAAATCCATCTGTAAAAAGGTTAATACTGCAGTAATCAACTCCTGCCTTTTCTTCTACCAGATCAGCAAAATTCCCACTGCTCCCACAAAGACAACAGTCCTTCCACATGGGAAAGAGGGTTTGCAGGAAGAAAAAAGTGAATCCTTCTCCTTTGCTTGCACCTGAGTCACATGCTCTGGGTTTTATTTGTTTTTTCTGCTACTAGGAAACCACCACCTTCCTTCTCCTCCTTGATCACACGTGCTCTGGGCACTCATCCAGCAAATGTGCCTAAGTCTGTACTGAGGGCAAGATTCTGGCGTGCTGAGAGAGGGAAGCACAGTCCCAGCAATAGCGAGCCTGAGCCAAGGTCAGAAGGCAGCCATTACAGTACAGAGCTAAGTGGGGAACTACGGGAGCAGGGGCGGGTGGTGGAGGGAGAGCAAGTGCAAGCAGACCTTCTGGAAAGGGGCATTTCCTGCTTTTCCTTTAAAATGCAGCAATTTTCTTCAGACCCAGGCAGAGAGGGTGGCAGATCAGAGGTGGAGAAGGAAGCAGGGTTATCACAGAGCCCACAGCCTGCCTTCTCTCTGCAGCATCAGGAGTCAGTGACCGGGGAGTCTGTCAGGTACTTGAGAGAAAAAGATGAAGGGAACAGTCAGCGATAAAGTTAGAGGGGGAGGCTGGCTCAGCCAGATCAGACCATGAAGGATTTAAGTGCACACTAAGAGTGCATCTTTAGATTAATAGCTTTCAAACAGGGGAAGGGCCACGGAGCCATCTGGGACCCCACAGAGTGGGGCCTTCCCAGAAAAGCGATGAGGACCTTGTGTCCTGGGGATGCCCACAGAAGAGGTGGGAGAAGCTTCTCAACAGAGAGGACAGTGAAGGTCTGGGAGAGCATGTGGAATTAGGGCCCTGAAAATAGTAACAGCTGGGAATGGCTGAGAAATAGGGTGCAAATCGGGCAGTTACGGGTGATGAGTTGAAAGAGGAATAAAGGGGTCGTACACTGAGTGCCTGAAGACAATGAAGGGCGTGATGGGCCAGAAGAGGAAGATAAAGAAATCAGTCAAGACTGGGAAAGAACCCGTGTGGGTCTGAGGCCAATGGTAAGCTACAGAGCATTAAGGAAAGGTGATGGAACCAAGAAGGTCCTTAGAAAAGACCCCTGAAGGAGAAATAGTAATTCTTTGAAGGAAAAAGAAATCAAAGGTTCTCTATTTCTCAGAGAAATAGACTAATTTCTCTGATAAGAAATTAGTCTACTAAGTACTAATCCCTCGGGGACAGAGGTAATGCAGAAACACAGACTCCATCCTGCTGCTGTCTCTCTGATGAGCAATCAGCGTGCAGCTCTTCTGATAAAAGCCGAACAGCAAGCGGACTCAGGAGTTTAGGCTGAGGGATAAATACCCGCGCACACACGTGCATGAAGAGCCACTCCAGTTGTATTCTACTTGGTGAGAGTAACTGTCACCCATGCATCTCCTGACCAGGCAGTAAGCCAAAACAGGAAAAAGGCCACCTCGCCCTGAGTGTGGAGAGACTCTGATTCTCCTGGGAGGCTGCTTTTGCAGTCCACCTCCCAACGCCCCCAAGCCTGCAGACACAGGTTGATACTATGGCAAATAAGGCCCCGAGGTCTTTTTGGATATGCCGATACCAAAGCACGTATCACTAGATTTGCCATTTGTAATTGCAGGAGTGCTGATTTACTTATCCAGGTAACTTCCCCTTGGTACTTTCAAGCCCATGTCCTAGACTACTGACATTAGTTCATTTAACAACCATCTTCAGATTTTCAGGGCACCTGGGTGGCTCAGTCAGTTAAGCGTCCCACTCTTGATTTTCACTCAGGTCATGATCTCTGAGGGTCATGAGATCGAGCCCCACATCAGACTCCGTGCTGACATGGAGCCCGCTTAAGATTCTCTCTCTCCCTTCCCCCTGCCCCCCCAGCCCTAAAAATAAAAAATAATAATTTTCTATAAGGAGCCCCAGGAGCCTCATCAAATCTCATAAAATAAACACAAAAACAAATGCCCAAACCCACAAGTGTTGGCAGCAGGGAGAACATCTCCACAAAGGGAGAAGTGGCTAGTCATCCAGGGTATCATAACATAAAGAAGAGAAAGCACTGAGCTAACGAGGCTCCTTCAATATGCCAGTCTCAGAGCTGAAGGCATGCATGCCCGGGACCCCAGCACAGGCCACCCAGGGGTTCTCTCCTGCCTTCCAGACTCTGCAGAACCCAGGCCTGTGAAAGAAAGGCCTAGAAAGGAAAGTGTGCCCTTTCTCTCCTGTCCAGGATCTACCTCAGTCCCCATGGCCTACCCTGGGACCACCAACATCAACAAAGTTCACATAGATGTCGGTTTTTGTCTGTCCTCTTGTCACCATACTGGAACCTATTTCTCACAATGCCAGAAAGCAGCAACGACAACTGTGACGTCATGGTCACATTTTTGAAGAGGCTCACAATACACTGAAGGGGAGGACAAGGATACATAGGGGCCGTGACGGGGGTAGGGGTGTCTATAACAATGCGAGTAGCTGCTTCTGCACCAGCTTTCTCAGGACGGGTTTGGCAGGTGTGGCGGGTAAGCTGACCCATGGGGGAAGGCAGTGTCTGCAAGTCAGCAAGTAGGAAATCAGGCCCCAGGCAGAGGTGAGTCCTTTTCTTCCACTAAGTGTGGGCCTCTGATGACAGAGACTGTGTCTTACTGTCCCCATTGCCCCCTCAGTGTTCACCTGGCCCAGTCCTCCACCCTTATTGGAAACTCAGTAAACAAGGGTCAAGGGAATTCAATCTAACATAATGGCTGTTGTTCCCAATACAAATCACATGTCACTCTATTGATGCAAAAAGTGTTCTCCTCGGGTCTACATGAGGGGAGATGTGGGCCCAGGCCCAAGACAGAACATTTGCACGGCAGTACTGACCTTATAAAGAAAATCAGGAAGAGAATTCATTTCACTGAAATATATATATATATATATAATACATAACCCAGAAATATACCTGGGTACATACTCATAAGTTAAAAAAAAAAAAAAATCATTACTTACCTATGTCACTTTTCCTTGAGACACCACTTTTCTCCAAATTCTGTAATTTGAATAAAAGAGAAAAAGATAAATCTCCCCACATCACAAGGCTAGCAAAACACCAAAAAAATAAGCACAGTACACAGTAACATTTGGGGGAAGACGGTGAAGAGGAGAGCTAAGGCTTAACTGGTTCATAATGTTCATTTAAAAACCAGCACGGCCCACAAAACAGAGGCAGGCTCAATGCTGCCAGCGCGTGGCTCATGACGGTGAGCCCCACTAACGACGGGATTTATCACCTTGTGGGCTCAGACATACCAGCATCCAGAACATCACCACCACATTCTCTTCCACCTGAGGAGCGGCACGGGGGGCCTCAGCGGGGCTCGAGGAGGCAATCAGCCTGCAGTTCGTGAGCACGGAAGGGGCCTTTCAGAACTTTAGAGCTCTGGACGCAGAAATCCGGACGTGCGCACAGAAACACCTGGTCCTAATCCTGATCCTGATCCTGGGTGGATCGGGGAAGGGGCTCGTAAACAATTTCTCTGACAAAGTGCAAAGTGTCAGCAGCTACCTCTGCCATGTTCACAGTCTTCTCCGGCAGACAAGGAAGGAATTTTCTCTCTAATTGCCCTTTTCTGCTTTCAACTGCCATTCACTATAATTATAACAATTGGATAGTGGAAAATATCCTTC
The DNA here is from genome assembly GCF_002288905.1 of Enhydra lutris kenyoni. NCBI lineage: Eukaryota > Metazoa > Chordata > Mammalia > Carnivora > Mustelidae > Enhydra > Enhydra lutris. The sequence continues at coordinate 3,361,735 of NW_019154144.1, read as the reverse complement.
AATTTTCTTCACAGACTGCAAGGAGAAAGGCACTTGTGAGCCTTTACCAACAAAACCGGGAACAGCTTAAAAGCCAAGATACAGCCACAAAGAGACGTAGCCTCGGAATGCCAAAGGGACCGTGACAAAAGAGAGGGAGGGCGGAGAGGGAAACACAGGACAGTGTCTATCTTCAGCAGCATTTCCTGCAATTATCTTTGTCTCAAGAATAGAAATACCACTGAGTGGAGGAGAACCCCATGGTTGGGTACCAATTTGTTATGTCTCGGGACCAAGTGACAGTTGACTTAGTCCTGATAAAACACGGACTTTTCGGAAAAACCCACTAAAAAATACTGGAACACTTGAGCTGCTTCTCTAACTGTGTTGAACCAAAGCCGGGTCATCATTGTAAGTTAGCACATACGGAATCACTGCAATCTCCCATGCTCTAAACGCCACCACCGGTCGGAAGCACAGCCTGCCCTCAGGGAAGCAGCGCTGGCCTCAGAACCAGAAATGCCGATCAGCATTCACCCCTAACCTGCTGCCCATCCCTTGATCAAGCTGCCCGCTCCTTTCAAGGCCACAGCTTTGGCCAGTAGATGAGGATGGTGGAAAATTTGCAAGTTTAGATTTACAAATAGCATTGGCGTGGGTAAAGAAAATACTGTGTATACACACAGTGGAATACTATTCAGCTTTAAAAAGGAAGGACATTCTGGCACATGCTACACCAAGGTACCTTGAGGACATGATGCTAAATGAAATCAGCCAGACACGAAAAGACAAATACCGTACAATTCCACTGACAGTGTTGTCTGATTCATAGAAATGGAAAGTAGAAGGGTGGTTGCCAGGGGCCAGGGACGGGGAACAGAGAGCTGTTTAATGGGGACATTTTTAGTTTTGTGAGATGGAAAGAGTCCTGGAGATTGTCTGCATGAGAGTAGGAATATCCTTACTACTGCTGATCTGTACACTTGGAAATGTTTACGATGGTAAATTTTATGTTATGTGTATTTTATTATAATTTTTAAAAAGAGAGAGAGATGACCCAACCCTCCACTTTACAAATGAGAAAATGGAGGTTCAGAACAGGTAAAAGATTTGCCGGAAGTCCAACAGTCATTCTAGCCACAGAACCAGGATGAAAATCCAGGTCTTCTGAGTTCTTCCCCATGTTCCTTTTTTCCACCCGTGGGATAATGCATGCCCTGTCTTCCAGAGGGATATTCTCCAGAAAACATGTACCAGAAGAAAGCATACTTGAGAGTGAGCTCCAAGTGACACCCACAACAAAAATCACCTGTAGCCATAAGCTGAAATATTTAAAACAAAACAAACAAAACAAAAACAAAAACAAAAAACCCTGAACTCAGTGTTTCCTGACTAACTTCAGCTGGAAATCAACTGGATATCCTACCACATCTCTTTGTGAAACCAAAGAAAATCAACCAAAATTACACATCTTTCCATTTGTTATTAAGCTTTGCAACTCCAACTGGCTGAAAACAATAGCTCGGAAATGATTAGCCATTTCGAATGGCTCAATTTGTAAACTGTAAAAAATAAAACATCCAAGAACAACTGCATTAAGTGAACTGAATGGAACCAAAACGGTCTTGAGCAATTTCCCCTTTGAGAAAGAAAATTAGACTAAATGAACGAATTGACAGGACATTTAAAATTCTGTCTCCAGCTTTCCTCGTGAAAAGGCTTAGCTCTTCCTAAGAAGAAACACGTGGTTTTATTATCTCTGCTGCCACATGTTTCTTACACTATCAGTTTCAGTCAAAATGTGCTCACTGTTAAAGTTTTATAAGTCAACTGAATTGCTATTCAGATAGGAAAGCAGTTTCTTACTAATGTATCTACCCCACAGGCAGCTCCTACCCTGGCTGGGAAGAGACAAATCCAAGTCACCCTTTGGTGTAGGTTTTATTTGTGAAGACACGATAGATATGAACATTTGCAATCCACATATGACTGCCTCATTTACAAAGCCTTCATGAAAAGATAAAACATCCTCCAAAGAATCTGATAGGAAATCTTTTAAGAAGAGAAGTAAAATGGCATCTTGTACCCAGTTGCAAACAACTGCCATCCCCTAGATGTTGAATGAAGTGAATTGGTCAGAATGTGTTCATCAGTGGACTCAGCTAAAAGCTGGTCCTTTGTTTTAATTTTGCCCCTACCACTTACTAGTTCAGGCCTCAGTTTCTCATCTGTAAACAGGAAGAATAATTACAAGACCTACTTTACAGGGTCATTGTGGGAACTTCATTAGGTAATTCAACGTTGAGCATATCATTTGCCCAAAGAAAATGCTCAATAGTTGTTAACTACTAGTCTTTATCATCGTGAACATCTACTTCATATGAAGTCAACTAACACCATAAAAGAAGTTTAACTGACAAAAGTGGTAAGGTTGATGGTTCCTGTTTTTATTTTGACTTAAGGTTCCATCTGAAAGGCTGTATAAGGTATTTCTTGCTGTCATATCAGGTACACATTTAAATAGGGTCTGGACAGCAAAGGAAACAGTCAACAAAATAGAAAGGCAACCCACGGAATGGGAGAAGATACTTGCAAATGACACTACAGAAAAAGGGCTGATGCCCAAGATCCATAAAGAACTTCTCAAACTCAACACCCAAAAAACAAAGAATCAAGTCAAAAAATGGGCAGAGGACATGAACAGACACTTCTCCAAAGAAGACATACAAATGGCTAACAGACACATGAAAAAATGTTTATCGTCATTAGCCATCAGGGAAATTCAAATCAAAACCACATTGAAATACCACCTTACACCAGTTAGAATGGCCAAAATTAACAAGACAAGAGACAACATGTGTTGGAGAGGATGTGGAGAAAGGGGAACACTCCTACACTGTTGGTGGGAATGCAAGTTGGTGCAGCTACTTTGGAAAACAGCATGGAGGTTCCTCAAAAAATTAAAAATAGAGCTACCATATGACCCTGCAACTGCACTATGGGGTACTTACCCCAAAGATACAGATGTAGTGAAAAGAAGGGCCATATGCACCCCAATGTTCATAGCAGTAATGTCCACAATAGCCAAACTGTAGAAAGAGCCGAGATGCCCTTCAACAGATGAATGGATAAAGAAGATGTGGTCCAGGGCGCCTGGGTGGTTCAGTGGGTTAAAGCCTCGGTCTTCGGGATGCCTGGGTGGCTCAGTCAGTTGGATGACTGCCTTTGGCTCAGGTCATGATCCCGGAGTCCCGGGATCGAGTCCCACATTGGGTTCCCAGCTCCACGGGGAGTCTGCTTCTCTCTCTGACCTCCTCACTCATGCTCTCTCTCACTGTCTCTCTCTCAAATAAATAAATAAAATCTTTAAAAAAAAAAAAAAAAGCCTCTGTCTTCGGCTCAGGTCATGATCCCAGGGTCCTGGGATCGATCCCAGGGTCCTGGGATCGAGCCCAGAATCGGGCTCTCTGCTCAGCAGGGAGCCTGCTTCCCTTCCTCTCTCTCTGCCTGCCTCTCTGCCTACTTGTGATTTCTGTCAAATAAATAAAATCTTATAAAAAAAAAAAAAAAGATGTGGTCTGTATATACAATGGAATATTACTGAGCCAGTGGAAAAGATAAACACCCAACTTTGGCATCAACATCGATGGGACTGGAGGAGATTATGCTGAGTGAAATAAGTCAAGCAGATAAAGTCAATTATCACATGGTTTCACTTATTTGTGGAACATAAGGAATAGCATGGAAGACATTAGAAGAAGGAAAGGAAAAATGAAGGGGGGAAACCAGAGGGGGAGACTATTTGTGAGAGACAATGGACCCTGAGAAACACGGTTTTAGAGGGGAGGGGGTTGGGGGAAATGGTTGAGCCCAATGATGGGTATTAAGGAGGGCATGTATTACAAAAGCACTGGGTGTTATATGCAAACAATGAATCATGGAATACTACACCAAAAACTAATGATGTACCGTACGGTGACTAACATAATAAATATATAAATAGGGTCTGGCACTCTTTTAAGTGGTGGACACACACACACACAATCTTCAAAACAGCTTTTTGATATAGGTCCTATTACCCCATCTCCTACATGAGGAAGCTGAAGCAGAAAGGGTAAATCCCATAGCCTATCAGTGCTGGAGGAGGGACATGAACCACAGTGTCCCACTCTACCCCTACATCACACAGGATACAATATCATAAGTTACCAGAGAGTGTAAATCTGGGCAAGACTACAGGTTGAGGCAGGTATGTGGCCACGGCTGAGGGGGGTACCAGGGCTGAGGGGGTGCTGTGGCCTGGAGCACGAGGCTGGGTGGGCAGGCTCCCCTGAAAGCTACGCTAGGTCAGAAACCTGGTTCCAGTCCAGGAACCTAGAAGAGGAGCCTGGGCCCAGAGGTCAGGCCCCAGGAGATACAATAGGGCCCAGGCAGCACCCAGAATTGAGACGTGAAGCCACCAGATGCCCTGATGTGTGGGGCGGGCCCCCAGCCCGAAGCAGCACTGCCTGCATTCCAGAAAGCGTGCTGCATGGACCCTCCAGCACCCCTGAATAAAGCAAGCAGTGAGCGGAGGGGGTGGGAGGGCAGCTGCTTCTGAGCAAGCTGGTGGGGCAGGTCCTGATCAGTTCTGCCGAGGGTGATCAACAAATGATAATCCCACGTTAACGTGGTTGTTGGTAAGAGCCTTAACTCCCACATCCAGATTCATCTACAGACTTTGGGTGACCTTGCAAATGAATTCTTCTCCAGCTCCCAGTCTCGGGTATGGTCCACAGTAGACACTTTATTACTGCCTCTCCTCAAGGGATTAACTGCTTTTTTGGCTCCATGGCCTAAGCACAGATGGGGTAAATGACATTTCTCCCATCCAAGTACTAACCAGGCCCGACCCTGCTTAGGGTAAATGACATTTCTCAAGGACTTCAATACCTTTGCATGAAAAATGACATGAAGATGTAAGACTCACCTTGTTTCTATTTATATTTATATATATACACTTCAGAAGACAGATACATATATATTACCCTATTCGAGAATGTGAGTTAGAACCTATGCTTGAAAGTATAGGCTGTAATTTTCAATTCATTATACAAAATTTTAATTCCCTATTACTATCCCTTAGGTAGCACTTCAAATTCATTACAAATGAGCTTTATTATTGTCAAACACACATACACATACACACACATATTACAATGCACACAGCTATATAAAATTACAGTATGAAAAATTCAAGGATTCAGGAAATTGAGATTCTGACTTCACCTTTTGTTTTGTTTTTTTTTTAAGATGTTATTTATTTATTTGAGAGAGAGAGAGCACAGAATGAGAGAGAGCACAGGAGCAGGGGAAATGGGCGAGGGAGAGGGAGAAGCAGATTCCCTGCCGAGCAGGCAGGCCCCCAACCCCATACCTGACTCCATTCCAGGACTCCCAGATCATGACCCGAGCCAAAGGCAGTTGCTTAACCAAGTGAGCCACCCAGGTGCCTTTTAATTGCCAGTAACCTGTCAAATCACATAACTTCTTAGAGGCTAAGTTTTCTCTGCTGTACAGGCATGCCTCGTTTTATTGTGCTTTGCTTTATCATGCTTTGCAGATACTGTGTTTTTTACTAATCGAAGGTCTGTGACAACCCTGCATTCAGCAAGTCTATCAGTGCCTTTTTCTCCAACAGCATTTGCTCACTTTGTGTCTCTGTGTCACATTTTGGTGATTCTCACAATATTTCATATTTTTTCATTATGATTATATTTGTTATGATGATCTGTAATCAGTGATCTTTGATGTCACTATTATAATTGCTCTGGGGTGCCACGAGCTGCACCCATAAAAGATGGTAAACTTCAATGACAAAGGTGTCTGTGTTCTGACTGTTCCACTAACTGGCTGTTCCCCCATCTCTCTCCCTCTTCTCTGGGCTCCCTCTTCCAAGACACAACAATACTGAAATTAGGCCAATTAGTAACCCTACAGTGGCCTCTAAGTGTTCAAGTAAAAGGAAGAGTTGCACATCTCTCACTTTAAATCAAAAACTAAAAACGGTTAAGCTTAGTGAGGAAGGCATGTTGAAAGCTTAGATAGGCTGAAAGTTAGGTCTCTTGCACCAAACATTAGCCAAGTTGTGAATGTGAAGAAAAAGTTTTTAGAGGAAATTAAAAGTGCTGCTTCAGTGAACACACAAATAAGAAAGCGAAACAGCCTTTTGCTGATATGGAGAAAGTTCGAGTGGTCTGGGGAGATCAAACCAGCCCCAGTATTCCCTTAAGCCAAAGCCTGACCCAGAGCAAGGCCCTAAGTCTCTGTGATTCTGGGAGGGCTGAGAGAGGTGAAGAAGCTGCAGAGGAAAGTCTGAAGCTGCAGAGGCTGGTCCATGAGGTTGAAGGAAAGAACCAGCTCCGTAACAGAAAGTACAACATGAAGCAGCAAGGGCTGGGGGAGAAGCTGAGGCCAGTTCTTCAGAAGGTCCAGCTACGATAGTGATGAAAGTGGCTACACACCACAGCAGGTTTCCAGTGTAGACAAGACAGCCTTCTACTGGAAGAAGATGCCATCGAGGACTTTCAGAGCTAGAGAGGAGAAGTCAATGCCTGGCTCCACAGCTTCAAAGGACAGGCTGACTCTCATGTTGGGGGGATAACACAGCTGGTGACTTAAAACTGATACCAATGCTTACTGACCATTCCAAAAATCCTAGGGCCCTTAAGAATTATGCTAAACTGGGTGCCTGGGTGGCTCAGTCAGTTAAGTGTCAGCCTTCAGCTCAGGTCATAACCCCGGGGACCTGGGATCGAGTCCTGCATCAGGCTCCCTGCTCAGTAGGGAGTCTGCTTCTTCCTCTGCTCCTCCCTGGCTCGTGCTCTCTCTCCTTCTCAAATAAAATACTTTAAAAAAAAGAAAAAAGTACACTGAGCACTGAGTAATATACGGAACTGCTGAATTGCTACATTGTATACCTGAAACAATGTAACACTATATATTAACTATACTGGAATTAAAATTCTTGAAAACTCAAGATAAATAAAGAAAAAGAAACATGTTTCATGAGACGAATGATCTCGTGGTGATTCTCTGATGGAACCAGGCAAAGAAAGTTGAAAACCTTCTGGAAAGGATTCACTATTCTACATGCCAGGAAGAACAGTCATGACTCATGGGAAGAGGTCAAAATATCCACGTTCACAGGAGTTTGAAAGAAGTTGATTCCAACCCTCAGGACGACTTTGAGAGATTTAAGACTTCAGCAGTGGCAGTGACTAACTGCATTTGTGGTGGAAACAGCAAGAGGACTAGAAATAGAACTGGGGGTAGGTTGATGGTGGTATGGGCAAAACAGATGAAGGGGGGAGAGAGGTATAGGCTTCCAGCTGTGGAATGAATAAGTCATGGGGATGAAAGGTCCCACACAGGGAGTACAGTCAATGGTGTTGTAACAGTGCTGTATGGTGACAGATGGGAGCTACATTTGTGGGGAGCACAGCAGAATTATAGTCTTGCCTAATCACAATGTTGTACGCTTAAAACTAATGTATCATTGTATGTCAACTCTACTTCAATTATGGACATTGGGGAGGGTATGTGCTATGGTGAGTGCTGTGAAGTGTGTAAACCTGGCGATTCACAGACCTGTACCCCTGGGGATAAAAAGATATTATATGTTTATGAAAAATAAAATTTAAAAAAAAAGAAGAAGAAGAAATGGAGCCTGAAGATGGGTCCACCTCATGCTCAAACTTGAACAGATAAGGAGCTGCTCCTCATAGATGAGTAAAGAAAGTAGTTTCTTGAGATGGAAACTATTCCTGGTGGAGATACTGTGAAGATTGTTGAAATGACAACAATGGACTTAGAATATTACATCAACTTAGATAAAGCAACAGCAGGGTTTGAGAGGACTGACTCCAGTTTTGAAAGAAGTTCTACTCTGGGTAAAATGCTATCAAACAGCATCAGCCACTACAGAGAAATCATTCATGAAAGGAAGAATCAATGGGGCAAACTTTATTGTTGTCTTATTTTAAGAAATTGCCACAGCCACCCCAGCATTCAGCAACCACCACCCTGATCAGTCAGTGAGGCAAGACCCTCTACCAGCAAAAAGACTACAACTTGCTAAAAGCACAAGTGATGGGCAGCATTTTTTTTTTAGCAGTAAAGTACTTTTAAATTCAGGTATATGTTTTAAACATAATGCTATTACACACTTAACAGACAACAATACAGTTTAAAAGCAACTTTGGTTATGCACTAAAAACCAAAAAAAATTTCATTTGACTCTCTTTAATGCAGTATTCACCTTCTTATGGTTTTCACTTAATTGCAGCAGTCTGGAACCAAAACCACACTATCCCCAAGGTATGCTTGTACATGGGAATATCTGCTTTGCTTAGCAATAACAGGATCATTGAGAAGATCAAGTTAATTAAATGTCTGAAAATATTTTATTAACCATAGCCATAAAGGATCTTAAAACCAAAGGAAATCATTATTATTGCTCCTGTATAGGAAACGCACAGCACAGTTAGAACAGATAATACTCTGTTGACAAAAGAAACATCCTTTTTAAAAATGCTTTTATACTAATTGTGGGATTAAAAAATCAAGTCAATTGAGCCTTAACTAATATGATAAAGACAATTTATATTTTTAAAATATGGTTTCTCTTTAAAAAAAAAAAATACTGTTTCTTTCTCATCTGCTAAATTCATCTAGTGCAAAGCCTATATGGTAAACTTTAAGCAAAGTTCCTGAAAGCAATTGATGATGAAAAAAAAAAGCAGCAGCTCTGAGATTTGGATAAGAGTTGTCCTGTCTTCATTGGTCCCCCAGGTACTCGGTTCCTGGGTCCGACCATGCAAGGAGCCTGGCAGTCACCCTTGGGGATTCTCACGCAGTGCCACCTTCAGGGAGAGGGACAGTCAGGCTCTTGTGACCCCAGGGACATAGCATAAGACTCCTTTCTCAGGCTGGGAAAATGAAGCCCAAGTTCAGATGTGGTCAGACTAGACAAAACTACGGCCTCCAAGCAAGACTTCTAAAATGTCTAACTCCATTTCAAAATACTTTTTCTTAAAATGAAATTTGAAACCTACTTGGTCTGCTTAAACCATTATTAAAGGACTTTAAGCTTATGTGTAGCTTGCCACTAGGGATTAAAAATCTATGTTGACCAACATTTCATTAATCCATTTAAAAAAAAAAACTGATTAACTGTTGAAAGACAAAATCATTACAGCTCCCATTAAAGAAAATACAAATGAATCTCAGACAGGAAGAATAGATTTGATCACGAGAATAGTACCTTAGACTGCTTGACCTTGTTCTTTAGATCTTCAGAAACCAAAGCAAAAGCTGGAAAAAAGAAAACATTTTTCCATTAAATTATCAATTAAGATTTATTCTCACATTCAACAGTTGTGCTTAAAATGAGAAAAATAGGGTTCTTTAATAAGGCATATTTTGCTCATTTTTAAAAGCAGCTGCACTGCTACAAGCCCGCCCGGCGGGCCACCTTCATCTCCGGACCTGAAATTATTCATCGGTGGGAAGCTAATGTGCTTAGCCTACCAAGCGAAAGAAATATTACATCAAAGAAATTAGAATCTGTATACCATTTGTGTCTCTGGATATAAACTACAAAAAAGAGATGCGTACAAAATACACCTTCTCAGCAAGCTTGATTCTGGTGCCTTCTAAATTGCGAAGGGGAATTTCTGAGAATCTAGAGGGAAGCGGTACAAATTCCTACTCACACAATCACTGCAGAGCCTGGCAGGCACCCGAGCTGAATCTGGGGCAAGCTTTCATTCTCAGGGGCTGCCAGGTTAGAAGTGTGGTGCGGACAATGGGTGACTGCACAGAGCCCACTCACGCAATGGGGCCAGGAGGGGGAAGGGAATTCAAATCACTCCCTATTTAGAAGGATTTCAGGTTTTGAGTTGGAGCCCGGAAATGGATAAAGATATCCCTCCAGACACACCTAGTCTTTACATTTAAAATAATAATAATAACACTAACAAGAACATGACAGGAAGACTTTGAAAATACAAAGCAAAATAATAAACACCACAGTCAGGAAGGTTAACCAGACAAAAAAATAATGTACTTTAACTTGGTGCACTTCTCCTGAGGAGCGAAAAGAAAAGCACCTCATAGAGTTAGCTTTCTCCAGTTAGAAAATGGGCAACAGCATAGAGCAGTCATGTATGAAGTGTTGGGACAGCTGATTCGGCGGAGTAATAATGTAGTACAAGGGGTTTCGGTGGTAGGTCTCCCGGGAAAACGGAGGAGACCCTCCTGAGAAGCAGCAGACAGCTTCCTTCATTCGGACCCCTCCACCCTCACCCCCACCCCAGACCCAACCCCACCCCCAGACATCCACTGCCTCCAGTTCTCTCTCCATTAACATGTGCTCAAAGGAAATAATGGAAAACATTCACACGAAGATGCAAATGACTGACATCCTTTAATCATTTCCATTTCCAGGATGACATTTCAAAAGACAGGGGGAAATCGAAAATGTAACCTAAATGAACCTCTACATGTGGAATGTAGACAACAGCAGATGTTACAGGAGGCCTCCCTGAGACCACCTCCTAGAAATAATAATCCCCAACTCCACGCCTCCTTACCTTCTTCACTCTTTTTCTCCAGAGCACTCACCACCATAATACATATTTATATTTATTTATTTATTTCTTGTCTTATACAAGCTCCCAGAAGGCAGGAATGGGTTTTTTTTTTTTTTAAGATTTTGTTTATTTGACAGAGACAGAGATCACAAGTAGGCAGAGAGACAGGCAGAGAGAGAGGGGAAAACAGGCTCCCTGCTGAACAGAGAGCCTCATGTGGGGCTCGATCCCAGGACCCTGAGATCATGACTTGAGCCGAAGGCAGAGGCTTTAACCCACTGAGCCACCCAGGTGCCCAGGAATATGGTTTTGACTGCCTGCCACACAGCCAGCACACAGAGGAAGGTCAATAAATACTCATAAATCAATCAATTATTCAATCAATACAAGTCTTTACAATGGCACTGGGATCCCATCATTTACAGGCTGTCTACTCCTTCCACAAGGTACAATCCACCAAGCAAATTGAAGAAATTTAGTTTGTCCTCCCAACAACAATTTATTCTAAGTAGGATCTGCTCTACTTTCTCATTTTACACACACACACACACACACACACACACAAGAAGGCAACCACAAAGCCCAAATCATTCATTAAATTCTAAGAAGAGAGGAAAGATTTAACCCCAAACAGCATTTTAAATTCTGCTTCTGGGTATTTGATTCTTTGGTTTTGTCATACTTGATTTACCTCCAAACTAACAGGCACATTTTTTAAAACCCTCAAGAAGATACCAAAAATAGAATTACTAATGAGCATTAGTAGGGAAGTCACAACATGTTAATATCACTCAGCACCACAGAATTCCAAGAAACAGAACATCCAAACAACTTGCAGGATATAACAACTGTGGTCAATCTAAGACACGACTCTGAGTCCAAAATCCATCTCTGCTAACTCCATCAATTCTTAATTCCAAACACAGACAGTTAAAGCTTTCTGGGCTAAAATTCCCTCTTTTGTCAAGATTTAAAAAACAAAAAACAAAAAACAAACAAAAAAAAAAACCCTTCTCAGTTTAACATGTTCAGTGACTCATCATCTAATAACCAGGATTTAGTCTTCCCTCACTTTTTTTGCAGGCCAGATGGCTATGTAAAAGGAAGAGTATGTCAAATACAAAAGCCCTTTAGAAGGCAGACTCAATACTAAAGAAAACAGGTCTTTATTTGGCATGGGTTCTGCAAGTTACTAACACGTCACCTTTCATAAGTAAGCAGCTAATGTCATTTCATAATGTTTCATGTAGGAATCACATGGAGGGAAGACATTCCTAATAAATCAAGTGAATTCCACAAATCCTCCTTGTCATAATCAAGACAGCATACCTCTATTCAGGCAAAGCTTAACTGAAGCAAGAGTAAACTAGATTTTAGTTCCCTCCAAAACCACAAAGGCCTAGATTTAAAATACCCTTTACTCTTTACCCTACACACACACACACACACACACACACACACACAGAGAAAACTGTTATTTGTCCCTATCACACTCTGCTGTGAAATTAAGAACTCCTTTCCCCCATGATAGAAATAAAGTGTATGATGTTTAAAGCAGTAACAAAGAGGTGCCTGGTTGGCTCAGTCAGTAGAGCGTGTGACTCTTGATCTTGGGAGTCATGAGTTCAAGTCCCACGTTAGGCATAAACCTTACTAAATAAATAAATAAAGCAATAAGGTAAGAAATGCATCAGTTACTTTCAGGTATAAGAGCAAATCACATGGCAAGATAATCCTCATTAAACATAAAAAAATACTAGTTGGTTTTTCCTTTGTGTTTCTGTAATCTAAATAAAACAAATCACCAAGGAACCAAATGCATTTTGAAAGCACAGAATATGCTATACCACTAATAAACCCAATCTTAAAATAATGAATCCTTAACAAAATTCCTACCCCTAAGATCCTGGCTTTCACAGTTGGTGCAAATGAAGGAGAAACGGTAAAATTAGAGGAGAAAGTAGGAAAAATTAGCAAATGAGGTTAAGAAATTACCTGTTACACAGTGGGACTTTACGACTGCGTGGCCCAGGGTTGGGGGAAGAAGGAAGGAGGAAAGGGTCCCCCAACTCTGCCAAAGGGAGTGGCGACCTGGGGCTGGATATTTATTGTTTGGCTTCATATTAATTTCCAAATTCAGTGGGGAAAAAAATATTCTTGAAAGCTTGGCCTTAATGTGCAGTTGGAGAACTATTCCAAGGTAAATCATGCTCTTATATGCCAAACTGCTATTTAAAAGTAATTTTCCCTTTTCTATTTTCAACATGAATTCCTGTGAATTGCTACAGGGAACTATATTTAAAGTGCAAATCAGGACGGGCAATAGAAATAAGACCTTTCCGAGATAACTTTAAATAATTCAAGCCAACTAATGTGTTAGCACACCTATTCTAAGAGATAAATCAAGATTTTACAACTAACCTGGGACTAAGATTTATAGGCCAGCCTAAGCCCTAGAGTGCCAGAAAACTGGAGAGGAATTAATTGCAACGCATTTAAGAAACCATAATCAACCATCTTTTCTTGTTCCTGGGAGTGAGCAAGGGACCCCGGGGGCCCCCATAGGAAAGATGATTGTCCCTCCTAGTTCCTTGTGCTGTTTTGCTCCTCTTTCCTGGTTTGTCCTCCCAGACTCTCCCAGGAACATCTATCATAGAAACCAGATAAAACACACACACACACACACACACACACACACACACACACACACACAAACAGAAACCACTGAGACACTCAATAACTCCACTCAGAGGGGTGCTGCCATGATTAAGTGAGATAAGACACAGCATTTAGCGTGGAGCTCAGCGTGTTCATAGCTCAACTGATGCTGCCATAAGCCACTGGTGGGGCAATGGTTTGCTGTGGGTCTAGGCGGTGTCTAGGTGGTCGTGGGCCCTACCCTGGAGCTTAGAGGAAGGCAAGGAATGGAACCGTGTGTCCCTAGCTCTGGATCCAGGACAAAGCTTGCAGCTGGGCCCCCGGCACCTCTCAGGGTCTCACACAGGCTCTGCCCCACTTTCTCTTCTGACACACTGTGGGAGGAAGCCTGTGGGGCTTCCCTTTCTTTCCTGTGACCTACTTACAAGAAACGTTTCACCCAGCACAGCTCTCCCCAAGTGGCTCCAGCTCCCTGGAGCTTTCCAGGTTGAATTCCAAGTCCTCCAGTGGAGGCCTTCAACTCCAGGATGTGCAGCCCACAGCTGACTGACTTAGTTCCAATTACCTGCTTTGAAGATCATCCACGCAGGCAGAGCGACCAGAAATGCATGCACCGCGACGCAGCGACAAAGGGCAGAGCCTGCCTTTCCTTCCGCCTCCTCAAATCTACTGTCCCTGGGGCTGTGCACACACAGGGGTAGCTGCTCCAGCCACCCACCCTGAGGCATCCCCGTCCAAAGTGGGGATGGAGGGCCCCCAGCACTCCACATGGGCAGAGGACAGAACAGCCCTGGCATGTGGCCAAAGATCAAATGGTTTCTCAGGTGTTATGTTTCTGGAACAGGGCCTGACACATGCTATGCGCTTTAGGCCTTATCAGTTACTGTCATTAGTATTAGTTTACATTTTCATTTGTGCAGGAGAAAACCAGAGTGGCTGTGCGCACCAGCGTCACCCGTTCTGCTAGGGGCTGGGAACATGAGTAAGCAGCTGCCCGAGGAGCTGTGAGACACAAGTCCCTCAGTCAACAACCAAGTGCACAAGCACCCGCTCCGCTGGCTGTCACTCTAATGGGAGTCCCTGAGAGAGCACCTGGGGTGGAGACAGAGGCCGTCTCACCCAAGGCAGGGCAGCAGAGGGAAGGGAGGCTCCCAGAGAGCAAAGCACTGCTTGGGCCAAACTCAACATGGTGCTTAAGCAACCCAATTCCAAGCAGCAGAGACTTCAAGTTACAAGAGCAAGGACGCCTGGAAACAGGTTTCTGCGTCAAAGTTTGAATAGTTTAGTGTACCCAGAGCGCGGACACCCAAGGGGAGGAACTAGAGCTGCATGCCTGTGGGGAGGGAAGAGAATGTGACGTGGACACCTGTGGGGACAGAATGTCTGGGACATGGACACCTGTCGGGGAGGAGAGAGACTGAGGCTAGAGATGGAACTGGAGACAGCAGGGCCATGTCATGAAAGGGCTCAGTGTTAGGGGGTCTGCTTTTATTGTAAGGGCCATGAAAAGCTTCTATCAAAGCAAGTACCATGATGAAATGTGTCTTTGACAGGTTTCCAGAGTAGTGTTGGGTGGGGCTGTGGGGGGACAAAACAAAAGGCACAAACATGCCAGCTAGGAAGCTAATGGAGCCAGGTAATGGGAGAGAAGGGACAGAATTCGGATGAGGCAGTGCCTGGGCGTGGTGAGTGGTGAGCAAAAGCGGGGTGTTGGAGATATTTAAGCAGCAGAATCTACAGTCCAGGAGTCCAATGCTACCAGGAGACGGGGCAGGGAAGGGAGAGTCCATAGGGGTTGGTTAGAGGAAAGGAGCGTAGGTGAGTCCAGGTTGCAGAGGAAGCAGCTGAGCACACTGAGGTGCCATTCACAAGCCCGAGAATAAAGCCATGGGGAGCAAATGCATGGAAAAACTCGGTCTGCTTCCCAACATCCTGAGGTGCTGAGGCCATTCCAGGGGATATATCCAGCAGCAGGGAAGGGCACTCCAGGCAGAGAGAAGCTAGAGAGAAGGCAATTGTTTAAGGAGTTTATAAGGTGTTCTTCCAAGGCATTCTCTCTGCAAAGCTTCAAAGTGCGACGGAAAGAGGCGTGGCCCAGGAGAGCTGACCTCCAGGGCCTGGCCCACAAGGAGGACCAGCACAGCACGCTGGTCAGATGCACAGAATCTAGACTCCCGCCTCGTGGCTTCAAATCCAGGCTCTGCCACTTAGTAGCTCAGCAACACCGGGCCAGTGACTTTGGCTCTCAGAGCCTCTGCCTCCATCCCTGTAAAAGGGGGGAAACTAAACAAGAATGAGCTACATTGGTGCATGTACAGGAGCAGGACAGTACCTGGCCTGTGAGAAGAATGATTGGAGCCTTTTGCTCAGGGGCCAAAGAGAGATGCTGCCCTGGGGAGGAAGCCAGCGCAATTCCACAAGGAGACAGCTGGACAACATTAAGGTCAGGGAACCGCTGTGCCCCACTCCGTGGGTTCCACACCACTTACAAGGTGACCAGCCGGTTGAGAAAAGGAATGGAGATTGGGGAGGGGGGAGCTGGCCTCCCCTCAAGTGTGGCAGTGAGCACACCGACATGACGGTCCTCTTTTGAGCCGCTCACTACCTACCCATTTGGTTTTACTCCATCTCAAACACTTTTTTGGTTTTATCAAAGAAGTCAATGGGCAAGGGAGTTTGGAATATAGATTTTTCTTCCCTTGGCAACAGAGTTGGCCAGGACCAATACAGTCTCTGTGCCAGAGGGTAAACCTACTTATAGAAAGGACAGTAAATAGAAAGAAAATAGAAGGAAATAGGAAATAACTGTATATTTTAGAAAGACAAAGATCATTTGTTTCTTTGATTCCTATATCATTTAAACAAATAATAGGAAAGCCCATATGCCAAGGGAAACAGAGTTTCGGGGGAGAGATTCAAAATACCACCCTCACGAGCAGGTTTCCTAAGTTGAGTCATAGGTAAGGGGCAGAAGAAACCCCCGTCGCACAGCCCACTCCAGAATGAACTCACCACCAAAAAAATCAGCCCTTCTTTTAATCCCTTTGCATTATACGAGCAGCACTGAACAGTTAACTGTCAAGCTAACTTATACAGTCTCTGCTTAAATTGGGGGTATCTTATTTCTACAATATAAAAAGTGGTTTTAGAAGCCCCTCCCCACCCTAACAGCACCACTGAATCCACAGTAGCCACAGACTGAGATGTTCTAATGCTGTTAGGAACTTGTCAACTGTCCAAACACCTTTGCTCAAACAACCCACTCTTCAGTTTCTGAGACTCATGGTCCTCCTCCTACAGCCCCTCCAGCAGCATTTGAAAACCTGCCTGTTTCCAAAGGATGCTGGAACCAGAGAAAGACTGCTTTGTTTGAATTCTGGGGTTTCTGGTTCCTTTCCCGAGGTGATGAAATATCTGAGCAAGACATATCAAGCCTCAAGTCCACGCTTTGCTGTCTCAGAAACAGCTCCTTATTTCATTTTAAAAACAAAGCAGCCAGCAATCATCTTTACATTCTACAGATATGCAAGAAAATTGGCTGGCAAGAGTCCCCGTTTCTACCTGGGCCCAGGCAGGGTTCCTGCACCTGCTAGCACATAGGACCCACCTGGGGCCTTCTAAAAATGCAAATCTAGAGGTCTCATCTCAGATTTTTTTTGTCAGAAAAATCTGGAGGTGGGAACCCATAATCTGCCTTTTAACAAGGGGCCCCATAACAAAGGAAACTCTTCAAGACACTGAGGGGATTCTCCTGTGTGCTGAAGTCTGACACACTGGGGTGCACAGCTAAACAGACTCTCAAGGGAAAGGAATGGCATGATTTTTCCAACAGGGCTTGGCCATTTACCTTCCTTTACTTCATTCACCTCATAAACGAAGAACAAGCTCTAGTATATCCACCCTCAAGGATCTGGAAAAGATAAATTCAGCACGATGTGGAAAGAGCCTTCGGCTTCTTACAGCTTCTTACAGCAAGCAATGATGTAAACTAAAGCATATCACCTTTTCAGACCATAAAATATTCTTTCAGTAGTGAAAATAAGTCATATCCCTAGGTGAAGATGGCATTGTTACAACTGAGATACATTCTAATCTTATTTGAGGATACCTTTTCTCATTTTTTGGTATAAGCCTACAGCTTTACATCACACAGATAAAGATGATTTTCTGTCCCAGCTTCTACCAAATCTTGGGCACCCATACATTTGGAATCAAAGTTTAAATGGATTTATTTTGCCAATTAAGATTCTCTCCTCTTTAAAAAAAAAAAAAAAAAAAAAAAAAAACTACTAAAATTGCCCCTCCAAATCTCTCTGCAGTCAATCTCTCCTCTGAGCTCCAGACCCACAAATCCAACTGCCTACATGACACCCACCTGAACATCTCACCTTCCCCAAACTCACTTTGTCCAAAGTGAACTCCTCATCTTCACCTCCCTCTAAAATTAAAGTAAATTATAGAAAAATGTCTGGGTACTTAATGCCACAGAATGGTTAAAAGAAACTTTATATTATTTAACTACAATTTAAAAAAAAGTTAAAATCTGGTCCTTTTCCATTAGTGTATCAGTAAACAGCTCTGGTACCCACCCACAGCTCATGACAGAAACCTGACTCATCTTTGACCCCCTCCTTCCTCTCAGCCCACTGCTCCCATCAGCTGCCTTCATCATCTCTCACGTAGTTGATTCCGGCAGCCTCCTCGCTGGTCCCACAAGTCCTCACCAGTCACCTCTAATCTCTGTTCCACGGAACAACCACAGCGAGTTCCTTACAACAAGAGGTTAAACCATGTCACTCTCCTATTGCAGCCCCTCAGCTACTTCCCACTGCTCTAAGAACAAAGCCCAAAATCCTTACCTTCCTCCGTAAGACCTGCATTGCCTGACCCCCACTGAACTTTTCCCAGCCCCTCTCTGAGTCTCTCCAGTCCGGTCCTTTCTCGGTTATGTTCCTCCAGCACCAAGCTCTTTCCCCTCCTGGGCATGTCCCCTTCTTCCACTTAACTGCTCTCAGCTTCCCCTTCAGGTCTGAGTTCTGATGTCTCCTCCTCCAAGAAGTCTTCCTTGACTCCCTACTCCAAGGTTTCTTAACCTGGCACCCAGCACTATCAACAATAGACCAGATCACAGATTCTTTGGAGGGTGAGATTGTCCTGCACATGGTAGGATATCCCTCAGAGCCCCAGCTCTGGATGCCAGTAGCACTCCCTGCCACAACCAAAAAGTCTCTAGCCATTGACAAATTCTCCATGAGGGGCAAGAACGCCCCCTATTGAGAACCACTACTCCAGATTCCAGGCTAAAGCCCTCCACTTCCCTGCCTGGCATTCTCCCAGCACCAGGAGTCCCCTGCCAGGGCACTGAGCACAGTGTGATTTGTTTTGTGTAGTGTTTAATGTCACCTACCCCTTGGAGACTGCCTGCTCCACCAGGGGAAAGCCAGATTCGATCTGTCTTCTTCCTGCAATATCCCCAGTTTCTGATACATGTAGATACTCAACAGTTGGAATAAATGAAAAAAATTCCAAATACAGTTCTTTCTTTTAATACTATTTTTGAACTGTTAACATTTTCTAGGAGTGCAAATCAGCGCCTACACTGAATTGGGTTCCTCTAGGGAGTGGCTTAGTGAATAGAGCTTTGAAACATGGAATTAAGGGAGACTCTCAATCAATAATAGATCTGATGAACCCCCAACACTCGCTAAACTTTCCTTTGTGTTGGGAAAGATGGAATTAACACTCCTATATACTATTCTTTACCAAGAATCTGGCAACGCCAAAGATGGATTGTCCCTAATGCTACAGAGAGGCAAAACATAATAACATTTGCGAATCCCCCATAATCCCTTTGTGCCTAGAAACACCCTGATTTATGTTTCTAATGAAAAGCAAAAAACAAAACAAAACAAAAAAACCTGCCTCTTAGTGGTCCAAATGAAGTCAGTATTAGGACTTACTCAAGTACTAGGCCCACAATGCTTGCCTCAGAACAAGTTAACAAAAGGGTCAGGATAGTTCCTCCCTCCCCCACCCCCACCACCTCACCATCCCACCTGAAACAGATGTTCTTTTCCCCCTCTCCTTATCTGCCCCCCTGATAAACAGCTTGACTGTTGGCTAGAGACAAACTCCTTTGAGTCAAATCCATAACCAAGAGAACCACGTCTACTTGGAAACCCCAGACTAGCTGGACAAGAACTCATCCAGACGGGTAAACTCTCTATCAGTCATAGCTGCTTAAGAAATAAAAGGAGGGTTTAAAAATCAAAAATTAAAACACACACACACACACACACACACACACACACAATAACCTGGGATCAGGTCTGACTCTTGGTGTCCTAAAATGTCTAACTCACTGCAGTAAAAAGAATCTGAGCGAGAACTGGACCAGAATGAAAAAAAAAAAAACCTAATTTTGGTGGATGCTAACAAATTCAATCCTGACACATACAGAGTAGAAACAGGGATAAGAAAGATAAAAGTTAGCATCTTATTATTTTACCATTGGTTCAAATGAGCTTCTTCACAGATGTATCAGTTAGGATTAGGTTGGCTGCTGCACGTAACAGAAAACTCAACAGAGGCTTAAACAAGACTGGGGTTTATTTTTAATCTCCTGCAATACAAGTCTGGAAAAAGGGACCCAGGGCTGGTGTGGTGCTCCACATCCTTCAGGCACCCAGGCAGGCACTGCTGTCCTTTCTGCCCCACAATCCTTACAACTGGCTTCTGTCTTCAAGGTCACCTCATGGTCACAAGATGACCACCATGGCTCCAACCATCAGATTTACAGACAATGGTAAGGAAGATGAAACAAAGACAAGCAAACAACCAAAGAACAACAAAAAGCATGCATCCCAACTGGGTCAGCTACCTTTAACAAGCTTCACAAAGAGACCCACCCAAAAATCACTACAGGTAATTCAGTGGCTGCCCCTGCTTGCAAGGGCCACTGAGAAACTTCTTTTCCCTGGACACACCACTGCCGCCACCACCACCATGAGATTCCTCCATCCTTCCCCTCGCTCCTTGTATTATTAGTCAGCTAGGGCCACCTTAACAACAACCATAGACAAACGGAAATTTATTCCTCACAGCTCTGAAAACTAGAAGTCCAAGATTAAGGTGCCAACAGGGTTGGTTTCTGCTAAGACCTCTCTCCTTAGCTTGTGGGTAGAAAAGTCTTCTCACTGTGTCCTCCAATGGCCTTTTCTCTGTTTGAGTACATCCCTGGTGTCTCTTCCCCTTCAGAGAAGAATAAGGACACAGTCCCGTTGGACTAGGGCCCCACCCTTATGACCTCACTTACCCTGCAATATCTCCTTGGAGGTCCTATCTCCAAATATAGTCACCCAACATTTCTGATTATCTTTTTTTTTTTTTTTAAGATTTTATTTATTTATTTGACAGAGAGAGACACAGTGAGAGAGGGAACATAAGCAAGGGGAGTGAGAGAAGGAGAAGCAGGCTTCCCACCAAGCAGGGGCCCAATGCGGGGCCTGATCCCAGGACCCCGGGATCATGACCTGAGCAGAAGGCAGATGCTTAAGGACTGAGCCACCCAGGTGCCCTCATTCCTGATTATCTAAGAGGTTTTTTAGTCAGGAAAGGAAGGAACTACGGGTAACTGAGTAGCAGATAGCAGTCTCTGCCACAAGAGACTCAGTACATTAAAACTATAAGAAATGGCAAAGTTCTGGTATTTTATCTAGTCTAGGTCTCCTGTTTCTCTCCTGAGAAAACTGAGCTCAGACCCACTAGGAGCTGACGTAGAGGTGTGAATAAATCTGATTCTAGAACTGGCACTGGACTCTAGAACTGAAGTTGCAGTGAATTTGGTCTGTATAATCATATGAGTTTAAAATAAATTTTCTATATTGACTTTTCTCTAACAACTCAAGAGAATATGCTATAGTTTGTGGGAAAACTAAACTATATATATACCCAGGCCAAACTAACGAGGGAATATTTAGAGTATTTTTAAGCAATCAGGATTGTTCACATGCCTCAAAATTCCTAACATAATCTCTGTTTTAGCAAGATCCAAGAGCTCTGGTTTAGAGATCTATAGATTGGGTACCACATCTTTTTGCATCTGGGAGCTCCCCCAACACCCCCAAAGCAGAGCTCAATAAACCAAGCTCATAATTTACTTCAGACCTCGAAGAATACAGCTTCTTGTCTGTACCAACGCATGAAAGCCAGTTCACAAAGCCAAATGTCTCACAGGGACCTTTTAATAGGTTTTATGTCTTATTTATTGTGCTTATCTGACAACTTCACAATGTTAATAGACATCTCTAAAAATGTGTTGACATTTTGCTTCATTCTGACTGTCCTTTAATGTGTTATCAAGTTTGGACAGTACAGATATTCCCTTAAGTGCAGTAAAAAATAGACACAGCAATACAAATGTATTTCAGCCCCTACATTGAATATATTATGTACAAATATTATATCCCCAGTACACCATTATAAAGTGCAGTGCTATAAATAGAATGCCAATTTCAGCTACCACCCACCCTATTTGGTTAGGTGCAAAACTTCCAGGCAGCAAGCCAACTGATGTAGCCAAGAGTCACCTAGTCAATTTCCCACCCCTCCAACCTCCCCTTCTCCCTGGGCTGCCCCCCTCCCAGCCATGCATTCTTTCTTCCACTAAAGCAGATCTCCTCCACGTTCAGTTGCTCCCCACCGTCAATTACAGTTCTCTGTGCCCAAGGTGTCCCAACATTTTTAATTACATTGTTGCTTACTTAATCATGCATGTGAACAATTAATTAACAATTAATCTCCCTCGATTTTCCCACACTTACTGAGCACCTATAGAAAAGCAAAGGGTACGCAAATAACGTCCTCATTCGGAGAGTTTAAATCCAAATAAAAACGAGCTGTACAGGTTCCAGTGGGCTACCAAAAAGCAATGTGCAATAACGCTACGTCTCTTCCTAAATTGCACTATTCTGCCATTTCTAAAAATCTGAAATTACTGCCTTTTAACAGACTGCAAACACAAAATACGGGTTAGAGGACAATAACCCCGAGAACACTGAAAAGGGAGTCATTTTCCCCCAACCTTTCAAATTTGAACAAATCTCACCATATAGGTCAATCAGGACGATTTTTTTTTTTTAACTTTGCCACATCATTTTACGATAAAGGGGAGAAAATGCTCCTGTGAGGAGAACGGAAGAAAAAAGGAAAGGGGCATTACGGCAGCAGCAAACCCGACAAGCACTGTTGCCAGAAGTGTTCTCTAATTTTCCCCCTTAAAGACCCAAGACTGGGGAATGTCCCCACCGCCTCTGCCACGCCACCACCGCACCCACTGAAGGCCCAGCCGGGCACCCCGACCCTCCCTTCCTAACCTAGGAATGATTAGAAGGGCTGGTGCCAAGTTGGCATGTCAGCCCTGGAGACCCGGGCACGGCAGGAAGACCCCCGCAGAGAGCCCCTGCAGGGCGCGCGGATCTGGGTCGGCGGGTGCGGTCCCTAGCCCCCGGTTGCCCCACGCGGAGGTGCAGGGCGAGAGGGCCGCCCCGGCTCGGCGAGAGGGCCGCCAGGCCCGCCCGCCTCCAGTCGGTGGCGCCCGCGCGGGGCGTGTGAGGCTTGCGGGGCAGGCGGGACTCGGGCGGAAGGCAGGGGGGCGGGACCGCGACCGCCGCTTCCCCGCTCTCAAAGTTTCTTGCAGTTGCACATTTACTCAGCGCTTCCTGTGGGGGTGAGCGCCTCGCCCTCCCGGCTCGGCCGGCCGCCAGCTCCTGGCGGAAGGAGGCGGGCAGACGCGAGCGGGGCCGGGGCGGCGGCGGGACCCGGCGAGCCGAAAGGGGCCGGGCGCGCCGCGCCCCGGGGTCCGGGAGAGCCGGGTCCCCACCCGGACGCCGCGAGAGGGCGCTGCCGCCGGCGCGGCAGGGACGGGACGGCGGGACACGGGCGCCCGCGGGGCAGGGCTGGGCCGCCCGGCACTCCCTTCGGCGCGCGGACGCGGGACGCGGGCGGTAGCGCCCGAGAAGCCCACGCCTCTCCCGTGCGCGCCCGGGCCGCCCGCTACTTACCCAGTGAGCAGGTGAGGAGCGAGAGCAGCGCTGGGAGCGCGAGGCGGCGGCCACGGCGAGCGGGCGGCAGCATCCCGGCGGCGGGAGCTGCGCGCCCTGGTGGGGCGTGGGGACGGGAGACGCGCGGGGAGCCGAGCTGCGCGGCTGCCGCTGTCGCCCGTGCCGCCGCGGCTGACCCTTCTCCGCCGGCTCCCCTCCTCCCTCCTCGGGCTCCGCCGCGCCGACTCCGGCCGCGCCCTCTGGCGGCCGACTTCGGGAGCGTCCTCGTGCCAGTTCCAGCGCCCGCCTGGCTCGCAGCCGTGCCTGGGGTCCTGCCGCCGGGCGAGGGTAGAGATGACTGCACCTTCACTAGGACAGCGACCCTCTTCCAGGCTTGTGGCCCCCCGCTCCCTGCGGTCATTATTCTCCACTCCTTTTTTTCCTTCTCCCTTACCTAGGCCCCATCTTCTACCTTCCTGTCCTCCCACCTTACTTCTTCACCTCCCTTTCCCGGCTCTCCTGGAGTCGATCAGTGGGTCCCCTCCTTACTCCCAAAGAAAGGGACTGGGGGGGGGGGGGGGGCGAGGAAGGGAGGAGACAGGAAGCCGAGTTGCTTTTCCTCCCTCCTAATGTACCATCTGCTATTTAAAAAGAAATCAATAATTCAACTCTTAATATTGTTGGCACCCCTGTCCTACGTTGATGAAGGTGTTTTTAATCAGCTCAACTAATTTACTTAATATCCTCTTTTTTTAATGGGATTTGGCCAATAGCTTAAGCCTGGAATTTGGCTTTCAATAGAAGTTAGCGTAAATGTAATTTCGTATAAATGTAATTTTAAGTGTTCACCATAATGGAAGAGGGGGGTTGTGTTTTATTCAAAACGTCCCATAAAAATTAATTAAATTGGAATACAGAGAAGTCTAGTGACCTCATGTGGAGAGTCCCTTTTGTCCCCGTGGGACTGTCCAGGGGCTCCCTCCCCAGCCAGGAGATGTGGTAGCCCTGGCAGAGGGCTGGCTCCACTGTGTTATGTGGTGGGCAGAAGGGAAAAGCAGTACCCTCTAATGGTTCTTCAGTGCTTCCTGCCTCCACCAAAGCCTTGACTCATGTCTCTCTTAGAAGGTAAATGGGACCAAGTGCCCATCACTTACCTGAGATTAGACCATGACCTCATGAAGGCTGTGTTCTTGTTCTCATTCATACTTAATGTTTTCTGGGTGCCTACTCTATGCCTGGGATTGTGCTAAGCACGTACCAACACCAGTGTCTTCCACATGGATGTGCAACGTTCACTGACTTGCTAAATGTGAAATGAAGACCAGTGTCAGGTGGTAGGAATACAAGTAAGATGTTGGGCTAATAGCAAAGCAGGTGCGGAATAAATGTTTATTGTCTTGAGCCTTATAAATGAGAAGACCAGGGACACCTGGGTGGCTCAGTCATTAAGCATCTGCCTTTGGCTCAGGTAATGATCTCCACGTCCTGGGACTGAGCAAGGAGCCTGCTTCTCCCTCTCCCTTCGCCCCTCCCCCTGTTTGTGCTCTCTCTCTCTCTCTCTCTCTCTCTCTCTCTGCGAAATAAAAAATCTTAAAAATAAGTAAATGTGAAGACCATTCAGGGGTTTAACCTTGAATATGTTAGGATATTGTCACTTCTCAGTTCAGCATCTGCGCAAGGGTTTTAAAAGGAAGCTCGGAGGCTATGGGTTTTCTCTCTCTGGTTTACACAGACTTCTTAAAACTGGGAACTAAATAACTTGTGTGTTACCCATTTTGTGTGAATGCAAATAGTGCCATCTTGTTCCATTCAGCCAGGGTTTGTGGCTACATGTCACACTATTTTTATACAAAGGGAAGAGAAATCTAAGAATTCTTTCATTTTTTTTTAGTGACGCTCTTCCAATTTATGGTTGACCACATTGATCCCTTTCATCTTCTAATATGTACTTGCCTGGTCAAGAGTTCTAGAAGTTTTCCAGTTTCCAAAGCTGTTTAGCTTTCTTCCCAAAAAATATTCCTCAAATATATTTGATATCGAATATTAAACAAAAGCGTGTTTACGTAGACGCGGAAGCCTAATAATTAAGCAGCTTGCTTACCATGCATGTGTTCAAAGACATACTTAATGTTTGGTAACAAGGAACTCCAGGTGCATCAGTGTTTTCCGCAGAATTCACCACAGGAGAGTATTTTGTGCGCTGGAACAGGGTGTGGGATACGGAGCCCTAAAGACAATGGAGAGCACACTCTGTTTAAGGAATAAACCTGCCCTGATGTTCCCCCGTTCCACAGCAGACATAGATAAATGGTACATTTCGAAGCTCCATAACTCACATTTTAAAAAGGATTACCTTTCACTTACTCTAGTCATATGATAAATGGACTTCCTGGGAGTTCCTCTCCCAAAAACAAGTTGAGAGCTTCCTGGAACAAAATGTGCCCGTGAGGACACTAACAGATTCGTGGTGAGGCACCGCGTGCCATCTGAAACACCAACTGTAAGGGGACAGCTTTCAACGGGGAAAAATAAATCTCTTAAACTCTAAGATTAGGATCTGAAAAAAAGACCAGGCCTTCGCTCTCTCTTCCTGGGGTTCTCTCATCTTGATTTAAGATGCCGCCCCTGTACTGGCCCCTGGAGGCAGGTCCCTCCCCTGTGCAGGGGTGGAAGGAGGAGTCCCCTTTTTTGAGGAAGGAGGGCCTGTTATGTCTTGGTTTCAGCTCAGGTCATGGTCTCATGGGTTGTGGGATCAAGCCCCGTGTTAGGCTCTTTTGGGCTGGGCTGGGTTCCACGCTCAGCAGGGAGTCGGCTTGAAGATTCTCTCCCTCTGCCCCTCCCCCTGCAAGCATGTGCACTCCCTCTCTCTAAAATAAATAAATAAATCTTAAAAAAAAAAAAATGTTCCTGGGGCTCCTGGGTGGCTCAGTCAGTTAAGCATCTGCCTTGAGTTCTGGTCATGATCTCAGGGTCCTGGGATGGAGCCCTGCTTCGGGCTCCCTGCTCAGCATGGAGCCTGCTTCTCCCTCTCCCTCTGTGTGCAAACATTCTCCCTCTATGCATGCATGCATGCACTCTCTCTCTCTCTCAAATAAATATTTTTTTTAAAATGTTCATAAGTAATTTTACTGCTCTGTGATAAATGCTACAGGACAAGTGGAAGGAAACACTTTGGAACATACAGAGGGAAAAACAAAATGGTGGCCATAGAATCCATCAGTAAGACAGAAGTGAATTGTGCAGGGTCTTAAAGGAGAAATAGGTTCCTGGGCTGAGAAAAAGAGGAAAGGCATCCCAGATAGAGGCGCAATACACACAAAGCAGATCAGCCCGAAGAAGTGTGGTATTCTGGGAAGTGGCCATTGGGTGGCACAGGCTTCTTACCCAGCCCCCTCCCAGCCTGCTCTCTCTCTCTCCCATGACCTGGAAGTTCCTGTACCAGCAAAGACCAAGGGACAGATTCCAACTCTCCACTCTAGACGGGCCCCTCACAAGGCTCAGGAGAGCAGTTCTCTTTGCACACACAGAAGTGACCTTCGGGATTATTTTCAAAAACCTGAAATCAGGCCTAGGGTCTGACAGCGAACTGGAATGTCTAAAACTGGGTCTCCAGGACATAAGATCATTATAATCATCAGACCTATGATTAACCGTCTGCCAGCCATGTTCCACGTCCCCAGAATCAGTGCTCATCTGGTAACAGGAGAGCCCCCGATCACTTCACCTGAAGCTTTAAACTTTAGAGAAGCATGAGAATCTTCATTCCCTATGGGAGAAGAGTGAGACAGGAAGAAAAGACATATAGCGAGGCACCTGGGCGGCTTGGTTGGTTGAGTGACTGCCTTTGGCTTGGGTCATGATCTCGGGGTCCTGGGAAGGAGCCCCGTGTCAGGCTCCCTGCTCAGCGGAGCATCTGCTTCTCCTTCCTCTGCCCTTCCCCCCTGCTCATGCATGCTTTCTCTCTCTCAAATAAATAAAATCTTGAGAAAGAAAGAAAGAGAAATGAAGGAAGGAAGGAAGGAAGAAAGGGAGGGAGGGAAAGAAAGGACAAGACACACAGCAGGAACCTTCATGGCTCAAGGTAAATCCAGGGGTCACAGCTTGGCTCTGCAGCCGGTGCTAAGGAGGTCCCAGGAGGAAGGCTCTGCTAACACAAATAAGGTGGTCTCTCCAACATCCTAGAGGAGCTGCTCTCACTTTTCTTCCAAAGCTATTCAAAAGCCATAGGTAAAACCCATTAAGCCAGACTTTCCAACAAGACATTTACCCAAAGAGGCTTAACCACAGGATTCTCACAAACTAACAGCTCTGAACCAAGATCCAGGAAATAAAACGTACCATCTTGGCAGGCCCCAGGACAAGCCCAGAAATCCAAAGCTAAGGGTTTTTTTGGTTTTCTGTTCTTTTGAAGATACTGTATGGTATAAAAACTTCTCTGGAAGGAAAAAAAAAAAAAAAGCTATCTCCTAGATACTTCTGATCAGAAATAGATCATCCACTTGACTGTTTTGTTCTCCTTTCCAGAATCACATATCCTCCTGTTCTCAGTAAAATTCAGGAATTGCTCCTAATAGGTGAATCAAGAGGAGCAATAGGAAGTATCTGTATTTCACTTTTTTTAATGCAGTTTAAGTATATTTGATCTCCCCTCCATAAGCCATTCCCTTTTATTATTACTCAATATATTTAAATCAAAAGCAAACACATAATTCCCCCATTTCTCCTATCCTCTATCTCCCTGCCTCTGGGAACCAATCTATTTTCTGCGTCTGAGTTTGCTTATATATATATATATATTTTAGTTTCTGCATATAAGAAAGATCATTTAGTATTTGTCTTTCTCTGACTTATTTACTTAGCATAATGCCTTCAAGGTTCATACATGTTGTTGCCAATGGTAAGATTATTCTTTTTCATGGCTGAATAATATTCTTTATTATTTTTTTTCCTTTATCTATTCATTCATCGACGGACCCTTGGGTTTTTTCTGTATCTTGGCTATTGTAAATGATGCTGCAGTGAACATTAGGGTGCAGATATCTTTTCAAACTGGTTTTCATTTCCTTCAAATAAATATCCAGAAGTAGAGTTGCTGGATCATATTGTAGTTCTATTTTTACTTTTTTTTTTTAATTTTAGTTCAAGTTAGTTAACATATAGTGTACTATTAGTTTCTGGGGTAGAATTTAGTGATTCATCAGGTGCCTATAACACCCTGTACTCATTACATCAAGTGCCCTTCTTAATGCCCATCACCCAGTTACCCCATCCCCACACACACTTCCCTTCCACCAATCTTCAGTTTGTTCCCTATAAAGAGACTTATGGTTTGCTTCCCTCTCTGGTTTTATCTTATTCTTCCTTCCCTTCCCGTATGTTCATCTGTTTTGTTTCTTAAATTCCCCATATGAGTGAAACCATATGGTGATTGTCTTTCTCTGACTGACTTATTTCACTTAGGATAATACTCTCCAGTTCATCCATGTCATTGCAAATGGCAAGATTTCATTCTTTTTGATGGCTGAGTAATATTCCATTGTATGTATATACCACATTTTCTTTATCCATTGATCTGTTGATGGATATCTGGGCTCTTTCCATAGTTTGGCTATTGTGGACATTGCTGCTATGAACACTGGGGTGCAGGTGCCCCTTTGAATCACTACTTTTGTGTCCTTTGGATAAATACCTAGTATTGCTATTGGTGGGTTGTAGGGTAGTTGTATTTTTTTTTTTAAGATTTTATTTATTTATTTGACAGAGAGAGATCACAAGTAGATGGAGAGGCAGGCAGAGAGAGAGAGAGGGAAGCAGGATCTCTGCCGAGCAGAGAACCCAATGCGGGACTCGATCCCAGGACCCTGAGATCATGACCTGAGCTGATGGCAGCGGCTTAACCCACTGAGCCACCCAGGCGCCCGGTAGTTGTATTTTTTTTACTTTTTGAGGAAACCCCATCCTGTTTTAGACAGTCACTACACCAGTTTGCATTCCCACCAACAGAGCAAGAGGGTTCCCCTTTCTCTAAATCCTCACCAATATCTGTTGTTTTCTGAATGGTTAATTCTAGCCATTCTGACCAGTGTGAGGTGGTATCCCATTGTGGTTTTGATTTGTATTTCCCTGATGGTGAGCGATGTTGGGCATTTTTTCATGTGTCTGTTGGCCATTTGTGTGTCTTCTTTGGAGAAATGTCTGTTCATGTCTTTGGCCCATATCTTGATTGGAGTTTTTGTTTTGGGGTTATTAAGTTTAATGAGTTCTTTATAGATTTTGGATACTAGCCCTTTATCTGATATGTAATTTGCCAATATCTTCTCCCATTCTGTAGGTTGCCTTTTAGTTTTATTGTTTCCTTTGCTGTGCAAAAGCTTTTTATTCTGATGAAGCCCCAATAGTTCATTTTTACTTTTGTTTCCCTTGACTCTGGAGATGTGCCTAGCAAGACGTTGCTGCGGCCAAGGTCAAAGAGACTGCTGCCTGTGTCCGCTAAGATTTTGGTGGATTCCTGTCTCACATTTGGGTCTTTCACCCATTTTCAATTTTTTTGAGAAATCTCCATACTGTTTCCCATAGTGGCTGCATCAGTTTACATTCCCACCAACAGTGGGATCTGCACTATTTCCATATGACATGATATTAAAAGTAGAAAACCCTAAAAACTCCATCAGACAACTTAGAACTAATAAAACAAATTCAGTAAAGTTGCAGGATACAAATTAAGTACACAAAAATCTGTTGTTTCTGTACACTAATAATCAACTATCAGAAAGATAAAGGAACAATCCCATCTACAATTGCATTAAAAACAATAAAATACCTAGGGATAAATTTAACCAAGGAGATGAAAGACCTGTATGTTGGAAACTACCAGAAAGTAATGAAAGAAAATGAAGAAGACATACATATATACATGCATACATACATGAATAGAAAGTTATACTGTGCTTTTACAAAGACTATTCTTAAAGAGCAGACGATCTGGGCCATGACTGCCTAGCAGCTTACACGAAATGTATTGGCGTTTTTGGTGCTGTTGGTAGTAAGCAGTTCTTTATTTTACCATAGCTGCTTTCAGGTGTAGGATCCTGGTTAATAAACTTGACAAAATGAATAAAAATTGGTTTTCATTTCTCCATCAATAAACATGTCCAGAGTAACTGCAAGTATGAGGCCCTCACATGACTTACTGAAGTTGGGAAGAGAAATACATTTCCTGGGGAGATCACAGTCCCACTGAGAGGACCAAGATATGCATTAATGCCATGAGCTCACGTAGAATACGACAAATACTCTAACTAAGAAGCATTTGAACAAAGTACGACAGAAGTGCGGGGAGAAGGACAGCTCATCACCCTGGGGGACCAGAAAAGGTCTCACACACGGTGGGGAGTGACCTGGGGGTTAGGGAACAGATGGGCTATCCACAGCTAGAAAAGGTGAGAAGGGCATTCCAACAGAGTTAACAGGGGGCACGGTCACGTGGAACCTGGGAGCTTCAAAGACTGTTGAGTTCAGTTTGACGAGCACATAAGAAATATGAAGGAGAACCCGGTTTGGGCTGCCTTGAGAAGGACTTTAAATGCCACGTGAGTCTCTCAGGGAGGGCAGTGGAGAGATGAGAAAGATGCTTCAGCAGTGATGACAAAACCCTCCACTGTGAGACTGAAGCTCTCAAGGCGTATCTTTTGTCCTAAGTCTGCAACCACTATCAGAAAACCCAGAACATAATATATCCCCAGTTCATGTGTGCTGGGTACTGATTTCCCGAAAGAGCTCTGCTGGGAAAAAAGTAATTCGATGGTAGCATTTTGGATTAATTGGAGAGGGGAAGGAAAAGAGGCAAGAATTGTTACAAAACAGTACGCCTGAAACTAATATTAATGCTGTATGTTAATTAACTGGAAGTAAAATAAAAACTTAAAAAGAAAAAAACAGAAAACAAAACAAAGTCATTAGAGTGTGATGAAGAAAGGGAAACTAAGATGTGTGGACCACACACCATAGCTGAGCACTCGGCCAGTTTCAAATATGTTAAGTTTCAAATATGTTACTTCATTTAACCCTCCAAAAAAATATAAAAGGACTATTCTCATTCCCACTTTACAGAGTAGTAAACTGAGTCTTAAGCAGGTCAAAGACAGAATTGCCTTTAGTGGCAGTTTCTTTCCATGAAGTCATGCTCTTTAACCAAGATGGTAGCAGCGGGAAGAGAAGGGATCACTGTGAATGCACAACAGAGGTCAGATCAATAGTACAGTTCTTGTGGGTGAACAGGTATCAGCTGGAACAAAGAGACCACAGAAGGAGCAATGAACTAAAATGGAGATCTGCCAAGGAGGGAGTTGGCAAGGAAAAACAGATTATCAGTACTACCATTATTAATGACAGCTATACCCTTATAAAATCAATAGATGAATAATAATTGCTAATGTGTAATAAACGTGTGTATATGAGGCACTCTACTAAGGGCTTTACATGCATTACTTCTTGTTAAAATTTTATTCAATTCTCAAGGCAATATTTCATTCAATTCTCAAAACGTTTGGAACGATACTGAAATATTATTTGCTTTTTTCTCTTTGTTTCCACCACTGGTGCAGAAAGCAGGGTGGGTAAAATGGTTATCGCCTAAGCACTCATCAAGGCAGCGGCAACAACAACATAAAAGCCAAGTTACTGCTTAATGAAGCAAATTACTCATTTTCTGAAATTATACCGAGTACCTATCTTTTTGATATTTTGTGTGGCGAAACTGAGGTGTGGCCTGAAAGTACTTCTCCTGTATATCAAACTATAACATCCTCTCAAGAAAAAGCATGTGTGTGATTGCTTGAGTTGCAAGCTGAACTAGCTGCTCTTCTTACAGAACACCATTTTTCGTTGATAGACTGACAAACTATAGCTATTCAACCTTAGGGACTGGGCCAATGTTTCTCAAAAATAAACCAAGTGAGCCTGGCACTTCAAGAAGAACAATTGATGGTATTTTTTTTTAAATAAATTTTATTTATTTATTTGACAGAGATCACAAGTAGGCAGAGAGGCAGGCAGAGAGGGGGGCTGGGAAGCAGGCTCCCTGCTGAGCAGAGAGCCAGCTGCGGGGGCTGGATCCTAGGACCCTGAGGTCATGACCTGAGCCCAAGGCAGAGGCTTTAACCCACTGAGCCACCCAGGCCCCCAATTGATGGTATTTGTTGCCATCAGTAAAACTCAAGCTTTGACATGAAACTTGAGTTTTGGAAAACTTGTATCTGCAGCCATGAGCTTAATAGCTTCCCAATCCTTAAAAACTTTTCCATGAAATCAAAAGTGGTGATAAGAAATATAATTTTTTTTTATATCACACACTGACATGTGTCAACATTTGGAAGATCTGCATATTTCCATGAAACAATATTCTCCAAATGACCTGTGTGTGATGTTACAAAATCATGAATGGGTTTTAGAAAGTTCTATTCAAAGTGAAAGATAAGCCATCTATCAATGGGGTTTAATGTAACACAATATAAAAGTTCACTGATAATGGCTTCAGATTCCATGTTACAATGAATGTCTTTTTTTTTTTTAAGATTTTTTTTTTCTTTGACAGAGATCACAAGTAGGCAGAGAGGCAGGCAGAGAGGAGGAAGCAGGCTCCCTGCTGAGCAGAGAGCCCAATGTGGGGCTCAATCCCAGGACCCTGAGATCATGACCTGAGCTGAAGGCAGAGGCTTTAACCCACTGAGCCACCCAGGCACCCCTTACAATGAATGTTTAAGAAACTCCCAAACATCTCAAGTTTTGGTGTAGTACCAAAGAGCGTCTGCAAGTAAATGAAAAGATTATTTAAGATCCCTCCATTTTTCAACTGTGTCTCTGTGAAGCTGGATTTTCTTTGCTTAACTCATCCAAAACAATATATCCCACCAGACAAAATTAAAAAACAAGTATGAAAAAAATCCACTCATTTTCTATTAAAATAAACATTAAAGAATCTACAAAAATGTGAAATAACAACACTCTTCTCCCTCGTTTTTTCTTTTGGAAAATATAGTTATTTATCTAAGGATATATCAACAGATGATGGGTTAATTATTGTTGCTTTTTGTCTATTAATATGTTTACATTTCTTGGGTCTCATATCTATTACAGCAAATATTCATAGATATGACCCACATAAACAAAAGTTCTTCAGGGTCCTCAATAATTTTTAAGAGTATACAGGGGTCTGCGACCAAAAGGTTTGAAAACCACCCATTCAGGACATGTAACTTCTAAAGCATGGGTGCCAGGACTCAAACCCTGGTCTGATTCCAAAACCCTTTCTCTTGCCCTGTTTAGTTTTAGATTTGTTGCATTGGAAGCCCCAGATTTCCAAGGATTCCACTTCGGTTTCCAGTTACCTAATTAAACCCTTAATCATCAGGAATTTAAAGTAAGTATGTTAGATGGGCCAAGTTATATTGTGGTAACAGACAACTCAAAAATTTCAGTGGCTTACAATTACCAAGGCCTTCTTGCTCCTACCAAGTCTGCTGCTGGCCCAGGCGACCCTCCAGGTCAGCTGTGCTTCATTGTCCATGATCTCAGGCTGCCTGCTTCAAGTTCTCCTTCACAGTCATTGTTGTAGTAGAGGTGTCTGCTGGAGAGCCATGCACCAGCAGTCAAAGGCCTCCAGCAACAGGGAACAGTCATCTCCGCTCGGGTTTCCCAGGAGGGTACGGGGTGCAGTCCTCAGTTAGAGGAGAGCTGCATACTGCTGGGCACTGTCCAGCATCCACTCCCTCTGAGCCCCCATCTTCCACCACCCCAGTGTCTGCTCTGAAGAGATGCTATGCTAGATGCTAGGGGGTATGGGCAAGGTTCAGTTTTCAGAACTCAGCCTCTGCCCTTCAGAAACTTACCATTTATCTAGAAAGAAAAGATAGCAAAGTCTCTGTAGCTGACCTTTGTACAGCTCTTTACTATTTATCAAGTAACCATGAAAATAATTGCTGAACAAGGCGGCTAGAGGAGAAGTCCAGATGAATCGAACAGTTTTGAGTGTCCTTGGGAAAAACGTCTGGGTTGGATAATCAAGGATGTTTTCAGGAAGAAGGTAGGATTTGAATAGAGATTTTGGTTTTCCCTCTGAAATGAGGGAAGGATCCAAACTGGAAGAAATGGAAAAGGGGTGGGGGAGAAAAAGACATAAAGTCAGTGAAGTGAGAGAAATATTTGCAAGAGGCCTAATAGACTAATGTGGCTACAGGTGATCATGTCAGAAACTATACTGGTAGCACACAAAGATGGCATCAGGGGAACAGATAGGAAGCTGTCTGGAGAGGAGAGTAGCAAGCCCTGGAGAAGAGCCCTGCCCTGGTGAGGCCTCAAGTCTCTGGGAAGAGAGGGTACAGCTGACCAGACCCCCACAAAAGGAGGCCACAGGGCCCTGAGGACTTCTCATTAGTCAGCAAGAGAAATATTTGGTTTAGAGATACAGACATCATTTGTTTTAATAGAAAAAGATAGAGCCAAAATAGAAGCAAATTTTTGTCTCTTTATTTCTAAAAACATACTTCCTTTGTAATTCCCCAATTTTGATAACAATAAAATAGCTTCGCACGATAATGTCTTACACAAATGAAAATACGATTTTCAGAAATAGCATTTCTGTAACTTTAAGTCAAGTGGATGTTCGAATATTTGGCTTAAATTGTCAATGGCTTCCAAGAGTAGGCAAGTCCTCTGTTTTTTGTGTTTTCCTGCCTTGTGACATCTACTTTTGGAGGGATATAAAATGAAAGAGAAGAAAGAAGGAAACTTCAAATCTTGAGTTGTGGGCTATGTCTCTGCTCAGGGAGGCCGCGGGACTCACTAAAGCACTCGGGTTGGCTGAGAGTGGGGGCAAATTCAAATGGGAGCAGTAGTCATGGAAGAGAAGAGATTGCAAGGAGACACATTGCAGGCATTGAATTTAAATGACCTCTGAAAGACTGAAATTAACATCTTCTTTCTGTGAAATCAACATCTTCTATTGTGCAGAAATGCATGATAACATTTCTTAGTTTGTTTAAATGTTTGAGGTTGAATTGAGACTATATGATGCTAGAACAGAGTAAAGGAGTTGAAACAAGATGGTGAGGCCTTGAATAGCAGGCTTGCAAAGGTGTTCTTTCTCTGACAGTCAGGAGGAAACCATTGCATCGTTGAGAGGCTGACACTCAGGGAGGCAGCCCATTAAGAAGACTCTGGTGGCAGAGTCCAGGATGCACTGGAGAGAGTACAGACAGATGGCAGTGAGGCGGGTTGAAGACTGTTGCAACAGTCCAGACATAACCCAAAAAGGAGCTGAACTCGAGCCTGGGCTGCAGAATTAGAAAGGAACGCGAATGCAAGAGTTGTCGTGAAGGATAAATCAGAAAGATTTAGGATTAGCTGGAAGGAATTAACCATGATTCTGAAGTTTGGAATCCTAGTCACTAAGTACCACAGTGACGTAAGCAAGGAAAAGAACACAAGGATTTAAAAGATTTTGGTTTTCTGACAAAGTGTATTTGAGGTGAGAGTGGGCCATCTAAATAGAAACTTTCCATAAGCAGATAGATGGGAGGACTGGAACTTAGAGAAGGGTCGGTGGCTGAAATACAGATTTGGAAGGAACCACAGAATACTTGGAAAAAAATTCACAGGAGTCAATAAAGAGAGTGGCAAATAGCAGGACACCAAGTCAGGGACATCATGCTGGCAGCTGTTAGGTTTTTTCCATCTTGGTACCAAATATTTGGTGTCTTTTGCAACACGATATCTCAAGCCTCTGACAATAGTTGAGTGGCATCCTCCTCCTGCAGTAGGTGTCAGATCCTGTAGGGGAAAAGGTTCCCACAGACTGCCCCCACTTCAGATACCAATTGCAAGTTCAGGGTCACCTATATTTCCGACTGATAGGTTATAAATCTGGGGTTCCAAAATCTCCTCTTCAGTTTCAATAATTTGCTACAACAACTCACACAACCCAGAAAGACACTTCGCTTAGGTTGACCAGTTTATTAGAAAGGATACAAATGAAAAACCAGATGAAGAGGTACATAGGTGAGTCCAGAAGGATCCCAAACACAGGAGCGTCTGTCCTCATGGAGCTGGGGAGAACCACCCTCCCAGCACACAGATGTATTCACTGCCTGGGAAGCTCTCCAAATACCATCATTTAGGGGTTTTTATGGAGGTCTCATTCCATAACCATGATGGATTATATAACTGGCCTTTGGTGATATACTCAATCTCTAGCCTCTAGTCTCAATCTCTTTTCTCCCAGGAGGTGGGTGTGGGGGTGCAGCAGTGTTGTTTGAGACTGAAAGTTCCAACTTCTAATCAAGGCTTGATCTTTCTGGCAACCAGTCTGCATCCTGAAGCTATCTAGGGGATCCCTAAGAAACACTTCGACAAAAGAAACTCCTGTCACCCTTATCATTTAGGAAATTCCAAGGGTTTAGGAGCTCTGTGCCAGGAAGCAAGGAAAACCATAAGGGCTGATTTATATAATACCACAGGGGCTGTCCTCATTGAAGGGTCAAGGGCAGGAAGAGAAGCTAGTGACAAAGCAATCTGACATGCAAGACAGGAGCCAGACTTGGCAGTGCCATGAACATAAGCTGGGACACTTCCAAAAGAGTTGGAAAGTGGACATTTAGCTTTCCTTTTGACTTTCCAGCATCTGAGTCCCTTTGCTACATTCGCGAAATTCCGCATCTTACTATAGGCAGAGCCTGATCACCTTCCCACCCTGCATTGCAGCTAGGAAGCAGGGGCAAAAACTAGACTCTGCCAACCAGACACTTGTGCCCCAAGCTCAGAATGAGAAGCTAGGAGTGCTTCCAGGTGTACTCTGCAGCGCACGGTGGCAGCAGCAACAGGCTCCTCCAGCGTGGGGAGGAGCAGCAACATCTGGGGCCAGCAGCAGAATCAATGGATCAATTTCCAGCACGACTCGGGAGACTCATTCTTGGCTTCCTGGCCTCCGAGCCTGGCTCCAAGCATTCACCCCATGTCCATCCCCAACCCCCCAGATTATTTGAGCTAGCCAATACCTTTGTGTCCCTTTTCTTCTTAAATCAGTCAGAGTGACTTCTGTTGCTTGCAACTAGGACCTGTGGTGAACACAAGAAGTTGCCAACAACGTCAAGTACTGTGCATTATTGCTTTCAATTTCATGATTTGGTTATTTATGATTTTTAGACAGATATCTAGCAATAGGAATAAAATACTATTAACAGTGGAAAAAGGAATGAGTCCAAAGATAATCCTTGTCCAGCCACATGTCTAAGATTGAAATTGTGCTAACCGACAATATCAATTTGGTTATAGAGTTCTGGAGGACTCATCACAGTCCAATAGTTAAAAGTCTGAGACCTTCTTTTGGTTAGAGCTACATTCTGTGTGTTAGGTGAGGCTAGAGAGTGTCTGAGTCTCATTGCTTCTTCCTCCAACAGAGAGAGACCCACTCCTAGCTTCATAGCATCCTAGGATCATAGCCAAGAGAATCCCACAGATTGGTCCAATGGGGCAGTAGAAAGGTCTGATTATCCTTTTCTTTCCTCCCCTCCTTTCCCTCCAAGTTCATGAACTTGGCATCCTCAGTTCTTCACACTCTAATCTCAGCCTTTCCACCATGGGCTCTACCTCTCCCTTCCCTCGCATGTCCCACCATGGATGCAGGACTCTCTCAGAGCACATCCCATTCACAAAAGTGACATGTTCTTTCACACATAGGAGAAAACACTGCTATATTTTCCTTCTGACTAAGATGGTTCCCCCACTTTTCTGCCTGGCAAACTCACAGGCTTCCTGTATGACTCAGATCGAATATTGCTTGTATGGAGAAGTCGTCCCGAGTTCCACACTTCAGATCAAGTGATTCCTGTTTCTGTTCTCCTTTAGCACTGCTCTCTGAACAATTGGTTATGCAACATATCTACCTATATCTACTTATGAATTACATGGGTGTCACTATACCAATTATATATATCTAAAAACACACAAAACCGGAAAAATTTAAAATAGGAGATAAAAAATACAAAATGAATTCTAGTATTTTTCCTTGTCCTTAACCCCCCACCCCAGCCCAGTCACATCCTTTGTACATAATTCTTTTATTCCTTTGTACATAATTATATCACATTCATAGCATCTATTGAATCCTATTATAATTCTGTTTCAATACCCTATTGAATTTGCCTTTGTATCTGCACATAAACTAGATGCTTATATATATATCTGTTCAATTACCCTAGTAACATCATAAGAAATCATTTTTTATAAATTTCAAGTTCCCATAATTTCTCAGTGATGACAGATTGAAGAAATTGGTATATTGACTGAGTTATTGGAACCACTGCAGTTTAAATTCAAGTGAATCGCTTTCCTTCATTCAAACTACCCCGATCTTGTACTCAGTTAGGTTTTCTTTCTGTCAGTCCTGGATTTATGCTTTATTTTTTTAAAGATTTTATTTATTCACTTGACACAGAGAGACACAATGAGCACAAATAAATGACAATCCAATCCTGGATCGGAGCTATTAAAAAATTCCAGAATCTGGGTTTGTTTTCAAAATCAAGTATTTGGACATTACCATCCCAGCTAGGACTGGGTCATTAATTTGCAAATGTGAAAGTCATCCCAAACAAGCCAAAACCCCAGTTATTCATGCAAGACTTGAATCAAAGAAAAAAAACCAATAGGAATATACTTTAAATAGTCACAATTCCCACTTCTGAACATTCTTTTCATTTTGGGCATTCAGAGCTCAGTGCTTTTTCTTATGAGAATTATCTGACTGTGAAATACTTGTTTAAAAATAGAATCTTTAAAAAATACTATTATGCTGTGGTCCTCTCCAATGTTCATCCTACTTGTTTAAATTATGTGTCAGTGGCCGAGCTATGTAGGCAACATATTAATGGGTTAATACTAAAGTGAGTTTTATAAGGAAAACCAGCGTGCACCTGCCTGGTGGGAAGGTAGCTCAGTAAGAACGCATTGACTCCACCTAAAGTTCTATAGCTTCATTTTCCAAAATCCTTCCAATAACCCCTCCCCCTCTAAATACTTCCATTAAAAAAAAAATAAAAGCTCATTGGAAATAGGCCCATACAGAGTCTCGACTGAGCACTTATTCTTTATTTTGTTTCTGTATACTTCTCCCTCAAGACCACGTTAAATTTCTGCTGAAGGCTATCTGGAAACAATAATATAGGGTGAGCTACTGGCGATACTGCTTTTATTTGGGAAATCCTACAGATAAATGGATAGTAAGTTTAAAGGAGTTGTTTAGCATTTGAAATGGTGTTTGGGGTAATAGATCACTCATTCCTCCTTTCCTGTGGGGGTTTATTCCTGACTGTCCCACACCTGAGGAACAGTAGCCAAAGTACTGCTTGAACAATAATCCCATTGCTGGGCTATCATTAAATTGGATGCGTATGGCTGAGGTTGTATCCATGGTGAATATGGCTGAATATGGCTAAATAAACAAACATGGCTGAATAAAGTTGAGGCCAGGAGGCTTCCCTTCCAAATATTACATGGCTGGGTCTGTAGAGCAGAGCAAGTCAACCTGCCCAAGCAATTAAATAGGCAGAACTGATACACTCTCCCAGGAGCATAGTTCTGTGGAAGCAGAATGTAAAAAAGGAAGTGCCTCTTGTCCATCTTGACCTTCAAGACCAGTTCAGTAGCAAAGCACAAGCCAGGAAATGCCTTGAACTCTACCAGATCAGCAAGTCCTCTTTCTGGAGAAGAACTAATAGAGTTGAGTATAAGGATAAATAAGGGTTATTTCCCCATCCACTCTGGGGAAGGAGGCCTAATAGGATGAGAAGATCTGAAAATTCCTCTTCTCCCAAAATGGTAATATTCAGTTCCCAAATTTGCTGGTGTTTTCTAAATGTCATGGGTTTGAGGTTAAGCCATGTTGTGCTGCAGTTAAGAAATGACCCCCAAGGGCGCCTGGGTGGCTCAGTGGGTTAAGCCGCTGCCTTCGGCTCAGGTCATGATCCCAGGTCCTGGGTTCAAGCCCCACATCGGGCTTTCTGCTCGGCGGGGAGCCTGCTTCCTCCTCTCTCTCTCTGCCTGCTTCTCTGCCTACTTGTGATTTCTCTCTGTCAAAAAAAAAAAAAAAATCTTTAAAAAAAAAAAAAAAAAAAAAAAAAGAAATGACCCCCAAACTCTCTGAGGCTTACATGATACAGATTTATTTCTCTCTCACATTATTCTATCAAGGGTCAAATGTACTTCTACTCTATTTCATTTTGACTGTAGGACCCAAGGTGACAGGCAGTTTCTTCTTGGCACATTAGCGGTTGCTGTAGCAAGAGGGGGAAAATGCAGCAAACTATATATCACTTTTGCTCACATTTCACTGGGCAAAGGAAGTTGCACAGACACATGTGAGGGACAGGATGTGTTACCCTTTCTAGGAGAGATCACCATAAACTGGTCACTGAATATGATCAAACTATATTACAATCTAACGCATGCTGTTACATTCTTATGTTTTATGTTGACCCCAGAGAACTTTAGAAAAGACTCAAAGGAGGTCTGGAAATGGAGAAATACAACTATGGATGTATTCTAGCCCCAGGGATGCTTCATTGTCAAATACTCTTTTAAAAAAAGAAAAAAGGCTTATTTTTACTCACAATACATGTCCTTCTCAAGAAGCTCTGATCTATGATGTCCTCACTCAGAGACAGGGGCCTCCACCCCTTCAACTGCAATGTGGTGGACCCATGCCAGGGAAAGAGAGGACAAGAATTTGCACATTCTGTCTTAAAGACTTTCACCAAGAGACAACACCTGACACTTGTACTCCCATTCTATTGACCAAAGTAGATCACATGGCCATGCCCAAATTTAAAGGGAAAACACTATCCCACAATGTGCTTGGAAGGAGGAGAACAAAACCACAGTTGAACCACCCAATGACTATCAAGGAAGGTGCTGAAGGTGGCCGAGGCTGAGCAATGGAAGAAGAATCCGGAATCTACTGACCACCTGTGACTGCATAGGGGACAATGAAACAAAAAGTACATCTCTTGTATGTCTCCTCAACTTTAACTTTTCTTTGGGAAAAAAATAAAAGGGTTAAAATTTCATATGTTGATGCCAATTTTGAGTTATTTTATATACCAGCCCTGTATGATCTGGGCTGGGTTCCTATCTGAACTCATCGTATAAACCGGCCAGACAAACTTAGTTAGCCAAACTGTGGATGACTTCTCAGGATGACCCTGGATATAACAACAGCTCATCTTGATCCAGTTTAGAGATGGCTGCAGCCACCTCATAAAGGCCTGAGGGGGCTTAAATACTCACTTTACAGACTTTGGGGGATGTGCAGGGAAGATAGGATAATTCTGAGAAGGGGCCAGGGTACAGTTCTCCATCAGGCAGAGCAGGCATAGTGTCTGGGGCCCCCACTTCTTTCAGAAAGTTCTCTGAAAATCAGAAGAAAAAGACCTTTAATGCTGAAGAATGCTTTAATGCTGAAGAAAATGTCTTTACATATAATATTAATATCCTTCTTTTTACCAATGCTTTAGTAAAATGATTTTTATTTTATCATGAGGGAAGAGATTCATGAAGACAAAGGTGGCTAAGACCCATGAAAGTCATAATGTGATGCTGGAAAGAGCACCCAGAATGTTCCCCCTAACCTCTCCGGAGAACAATAGAAATATGGTTAACTGAACTCAACCATTGAATACATTGGGATTAATAAGCCAAGAACACAAATGAGGAAATTCTGGCCTCGAGGGGAAAATAGGGCCTTCCCTTGATCCCCACCCCAGGCCATACCATATAGAAGAGTGCTAAAGAGGATGTTCAAAGTCTACATAATAATTTGGGAATCAAGAGATGATGGAGCTTTGAAGGGTGATAGGAGTGTGATGAGGAAGGGATTACAAAACTAAGCCAGAGTAGACAGCTGGATTCTTCTCTTCCATCACATCATGGAGTTGTTCCCAGTATGGTTCTTCCTTTTCCTACAAGGGGTAGGGGTGCAAGATTCTGCAAGTTCTAGCCTATGCCTTAAGAAGAAGCAACTGTTTCTCAGGATTACTCATCCTTGGTGCATTTTCGTCCTTACTGTCATCTTTCCTCACCATTATCGCCCACCTGCACTGTTGTAAGAATGTCCCAACTGATGACCTTGTTTTTGCCCTTGTCAACTACAGTTTAGACCCATGTTATACATTATGGTAACCCCAAGCCACCTAGGGCTATTAAGCCTTTGAAATGTGACTCTGCTGAATTCAGAGTGAAATATATACCAGATTTCAAAGATTTAATATTTTTAAAAAGATGTATATATATATTATCTTAATAATAATTTTATATTGATATGTCATATTATTAATAATTTGGACATTAGATTGTTAAATATACTAAAATTATTTTCATCTCTTTTTGCTTTTTAAAGCAAAAAAGCTGTTTCTATTTGCTGCTTGAAAATTTTTTAAAATTATGTATGACTCATTTTTGTGGCCCACATTATACTTCTATCAAACAACGCTGCTCTACACTTCATGTAACACCTAGAGTCATCCTTTGGGAATCATGAATTTCATGTTTCCCCGCTATTCAAAACTCTCTAAAAGCTTTTCATTTCACTCAGAGGCAAGTAACAGATCTTATTGTTGTGTGTAAGGTCTTAGGTGATCATAGATGATCCCAGCTACCTCCCTGATCCCCTCTCTTATTACTTTTGCCTTTGTCACTCCATTCAGGGCACAATGGCTTCCTTGGTAAACATGCCAACCATGCTTTTACCCCAGGGCATTTGCAAGTGTTTTTCCCTCTGCTCAGAATCCCTTTCCCCAGATGTTGGGTTGCGACTCCCTCACTTCCTTCAGTTCTCTACTCTTTTGTTACCACCCTATTTAAAGTAAAAGTGTCTGTATTTTACGCACACGCATGCACAATCCCTAGTCACCTGTTCCCTCCTTATTCCGTTTTACTTTTCCTTAGTATTTACCCTAGCCATCTGTTTCTTTTTTTTCTTTTTTTTTTTTTTTTCTGTTAAAAAGTAAGCTCCCTGAGGGCAAGGCTGTTTGTATGTTGTTTACTGCTGAAGACCAAATGCCTAGAACAGTGCCTGGCATGTCGTAGACACTTACTGAATGTTTGTTGAATGAATGAATGAGTATCACAGCAGTAAATGTATGTGGATCCAGAGGGGAAAAGCCTGGGATGACCCCCAGGTTTGCCACTAGCCTAAGTAAAAGGATCTCCTTCACTTCCAAGAGATTTTTACACTGGGGTTTGCAGTAAAAGCCTCTCAGTATTGGGGTCCCCTTTGCCTGACTTTGTTCTCTGTAGAAACTCAAGGACAGGACAGGACCTGGGAATGCCAGATGCCATCCAAATATTATCAACCCTAACATAGCTCACAAAAATCTCTTTTGCCTGTGTGTCCTTTTTCTTTTTTTTCTTTCCTTTTCCTTTAAACACAACTAAAACAGAATACAGTGCTTTAAAATTCTTAGGTAAAATGAAAGGAAAGCTAAGAAATCCAATAGTATAAAACCAATTACTTAGGGCTTGGGCTATGATCCTACAATAACTAGAGTCAAGTCACAGATTGATTAAATTTTCAAGGGCAAGGCCTGGCTTCCTCCAGCTTCAGCTTTCATCTGTCTCCAGCTCATATGTGCTCTGGGCGTTACCTCATCTCCAATTACCTAGTATGCTCCTGAACATTGCCCTTAGTTCAAGGAGAAACTGGAATGCCAGTTTTTCTAGCCACAAACCGTTGCTTGCTGGAGACCTCAGTTCATAGTTTATGGTTTCTCCAAACGCCGTTAATTCCCACCCAGTTCTTTCAGTCAGCCTCCTCCCCTGACCCGCTGACCCGCTGACCCGCTCGGAGATTCACTTCTCTGGGCCCTTCTCACACCTACCGGACTCAAGGGAGCCTTTCTGACAAGATTTAGCAGCTTGGTCTCAATTAACAAGGAAATGGAGTACCTGGAGGTCAAAGGCCCCAGATGGTGGAAGAGCCCCTTGGAACTCAGCCTCACCATCTGAGAGCTGCTCCAGACGCTCTGTGCCCCTTTCCCAGGGGAGGGTTAAGATATGGGAGTATAATCCCCGCCTACGCTCCAGAAGCCTCACCCCATTCCACCCCCACACATTGCCCAGCACCAGATATAGTAAACCTGTGCCTTTAATGGGATGCATATTGTTCTATTCTCTGAAGCTCACCTGGGAGGGATTTTGTGGTTTAGGCTGTGCTTGAAGCAAAGGGAAGGGATTACTTAGAAGCACTTTGCTCTGTTTCCTCTCCTTGCCTGCACCCACACCCACTGCTTCTATCATCCAACCCTGCCAGCCAGTGCCCTCCCCCACCTTCCCCTGCACTTTCCTGCCCCTTTCCATCAAGCAAGGACTTCTGTAAGTAACACCTGGTTCCACCACTTAACAGCCGTCCTATGGGAAATCACTTGATCCAGCAGGGCTGTACTCTTCATT
Source organism: Enhydra lutris kenyoni (assembly GCF_002288905.1). Taxonomy (NCBI): domain Eukaryota; kingdom Metazoa; phylum Chordata; class Mammalia; order Carnivora; family Mustelidae; genus Enhydra; species Enhydra lutris. The sequence goes on along the minus strand of NW_019154144.1, from coordinate 3,316,929 downwards.
TGTAAAATGAGGATGAAATAGAAGGTACCCATCTCTGAGGGGCCGTGGGAGCTTTCTGGAAATCACATGTGACACTGCATGCTCTCCTCTTCTGAGCCATTTAGTACCCTGTCCACCTGGAGCTGCAGGGCCTGACTTCATCCTCATGACAGAAGGGAAAGGAGCTCAGAGCAGAGCTTAGCTGAGAGTGATAAAGACAGAACAGGTCATGATAAGCAGTGGAGCCCCTGGATATGGGGATGTACCCCAAAACTTTCAAGTTGGGTGAATCAACAATTTCCCATTTCTAGTTTTATTTTGTTGTTTGGCTGATTGGTTGTTTTGTGGCCTGTAACTGCAAAAGCTCCAATTAAAATACTGTTCTTCTACGGCTTTTCGAGGCCCTGGCTCTTAACTTCGGCAGCTTCGCATAAGATTTTCATGAGTCTCTGGCTCCCCTGGGTGGCAAAGAGAATAAATTCACTTTTCTAGGATTCCTACTCTCTACATAAGCATTTTCATTTCTGCAATTTATTCACACTTTGGTGCCTCTCGGCTCAGACGTATTTGGGTTTACTATTAGCCCACAGGTGCTTTGACAGAGATCTCTTTTTCATGAGCCACCCCCCCCACCCCTCCACCCCCCACTGTGGTGGTGCTGTGTCTGCAGTGAGCCAGTCTAATCCTCTCACTGGTCCTATTTGGGTTGGCTACTGGGTTTGGGGCAGTTGCATAGTGAATGGCCCAAGTCAGGGGAGCAGAAGGTCACCTACCTCCAGAAGCAGTCAGGACACAAAGTGCCGTTTTGGTATTATTACAGGTTTCCCCAACCAACTATGTGAACCAGCCAAGATTCTAGCATGCTTTTTTAAAAGCCCTACCCAGGGGTGCCTGGGTGGCTCAGTGGGTTAAGACCCGCATCGGGCTCTCTGCTCAAAGGGGAACCTGCTTCCCCTTCTCTCTCTGCCTGCCTCTCTGCCTACTTGTGATCTCTTTCTCTCTGTCAAATTAATAAATAAAATCTTTAAAAATAAATAAATAAATAAAAACCCTACCCATGTGAGTTGACCTCGTGCAAATTTCTCTGAACGAGGAGAGTGCAGAATTGAAGAAAAACGTGCAAGCTGACAGTCATTTTCATCATGCAATTTGTAAAGACATGTTTAAAAACACAAAGTTTTGGTCATATTGGTTTTATTTTGCCATGATCAGTTTTCTGGAGGGCCATTGCTATTGCAATGTCAACAAGGTTCTTGGAACCCTTACAAACCTTTTAGTACTCTGAGACCATCTGGAAACAGGTCTTTAAGTATGTGCCACTCTGTTGTGCTTAAGTTTTTTACATAATTGTTGCTCATTCCTTACTTGACACTAATGTTTCTGAAGTCAGAAACATTAACCTGCTTGTCCTTACAGGCCATCATTCACCTCCTGTGTATCTGCATACTCCCCCAGAGAAATGTAGTACCCTTCCCCTGCCCTCCTCACCTCAGCTCAGCTGTATCTACCTTAACCCCCCATTCTGCACCCTTGACCCAAGTTGGACTAGGTGTCCCACTTCTATTTCCAGTAATGTTCTATGCACAGTACTGTCATTACAGCGATTACACTGGATAATTAACTGCTAATGAATTGTGTCCTCAACTAGATTGTGAAGCTTGAGATGTGGTCTTTTATCTCTTTTTTTCATTAAAAGGTGCTTCCTGGCACAGGGCTTGGCCCAAAGTTTATTAAATGAATATATGAATTAGGAGGACAGGAGAAGATAAATTAACATTTGTTGAGGACTATAGCACTGTGGTAAGAATTTCACAAGACAGCATAAGTAAATGACCTGGAGGCATACCTAGCACTGCTTGGTCCTGCATGTTGAGTGAATGATGGTAGATCCACATTCTGAAGAGGAAAGTTGAGGCTCAGAGCGCTTAAGCTACTTCCCAAAGTCACCCAGTTATAGTGAGAAAGCTAAGATTTGAACATAGCTCTCTCTGGCCCCTAGGCCCGGACCTCACCTACACCTCCCTGTAGCCTTCTACCTCCTCCTCACCATATCCCTCACCCCAGTAGGTAGGCAAATTTTTTTCTGTTGATCATAATCTTTGAATCAACTGTAACACTTTTACATAATGACTTCCCATGGGAAGAATTCCACAAATATTTGTTGGATGAATAGGTGAATGCCTAGACTGGGGGAAACTTCCAGAGCCGAACAAACACAGGTGGCTGTCTAGTCCATTAAGTGCATGGTATTAGATTAGTCCTTTAGAAAATGTACAATATCTCTGTAGCAATCCATTAAACAGAAGCATAATGCATGATAAAATAACAGTGAGTAAAGGGCTTTAAGAACAATATAACAGAAGTAAAGGTAAAGAAAATAAAGTTAGGGGTGCCTGGGTGGCTCAGTGGGTTAAAGCCTCTGCCTTCGGCTCAGGTCCTGATCCCAGGGTCCTGGGATGGAGCCCTGCATCAGGCTCTCTGCTCAGCAGGGAGCCTGCTTCCCTCTCTCTCTCTGCCTGCCTCTCTGACCACTTGTGATCTCTCTCTCTGTAAAATAAATAAATAAAATCTTTAAAAAAAAAAAAAGTTAATCTTTCCAGGACAAGGACAAAGTTAAGATCTGTGGTATTCAGAATATTTTTAAGAATCTCTCACAACAGAGAGGATGCACTTTAACCTCCCTGCTACAGTCTGATTCTCTGATTTTGAATTATCTGCAGGGATATTATCACAGATTAATCTAATGTTTTGAAATCTGGATGGTTGATTGCCTAAGCAGTATGAGTAGTGCACTGTGAAAGGTGAGGATAAGGAAAGAGTTTCAGGTTCTCTTACTGGGAGAGGATTAGGCAGGGAACGAAGCTAATTGGAGGCGTGGTGGGTGATTAAGTGATCAAAGCAGTAATAGTCATAACCTCTGTCCATCATGCTCCCTTTCTGTGGCAGGCCCTTTGCTTATGCATGATTGAATTACCTGGTCCCCACAATACCAGGATGCAGGAGGATTTCTTATCCACATTTCACAGCTGATTTCAGAGAGCTCAGGTGTGTAGTTTGCCCAAGGGATGTTACATATGCAAAGATTTACACCTAGATCCATCTGATTCCAGACATGGAGGCTGGTGGATTGACTCTCACTGTAAAGGTAAATTCACAACCTTGCTGTCCACGCCGTGAACCTTACCACGCTGGGTTCTAAGAGCTGCATCCCCTTCAGTTTGCTCAAGACGTGGGGGTGATCGCCAGCATGTCTTCAGTACAAAGCGAAGGTCTTGCCTGCTGAAGGTGCTCATCCCCTGTAGGTGATGACAAGTGCCACTCTGTACTAAGCAAGGTGCAAAGTTGACTCATTAGAAAAAAAGCATACCAGGCTGAAGGCTAATAGGCATTTTAATTATGTAAACTGTAGGACATATTTAAAGCACCAAGTTTGGGCCATATTGGTTTTATTTTATTGCAGTTAATTTCCTAGACATCCACTGCTATTGAAAAAAGTCAACAAGGTCCTTGGACTCCTTCTTGGAAAGGATTCCAGTGCTCCTCAATATTACAATCTTCCTCCTACCATCCCTGCCCAAGCATCCCTACATTCTCTTATGTATAAATTCTGTCCCAGGTGGGCGCCTGGGTGGCTCAGTGGGTTAAGCCGCTGCCTTCGGCTCAGGTCATGATCTCAGGGTCCTGGGATCGAGTCCCGCATCGGGCTCTCTGCTCAGCAGGGAGCCTGCTTCCCTTCCTCTCTCTCTGCCTGCCTCTCTGCCTACTTGTGATCTCTGTCTGTCAAATAAATAAATAAAATCTTTAAAAAAAAAAAAAAATTCTGTCCCAGGGAAGAGTTCTGTTCTAGGACAAATGTGATCCTCAAGGACAGGTCATAGGTCACAGTCAAAGGGTGGGGCTTCCTGTACTCCCAAGGAGCAAAAATGCCCTCTTCTTTCATCTCTGTCCCCCAAGGGTAACAAGCATAGTTGGTACTTCCTCTTCCATAGGAGGAGATCCAATGATCTTACCACTGGAGATCAAGCAAGGCCAGTGCAGGACGAGAGGAAAAAAAGTTCTGTAGTGGTTTGGTCTAGGAGAAAGAGGCCCGTTTTTCACTGCTTTGCACTCGATGATGTAAAACAGGACCTGGGTTGTTTTTTGCAGATAGGCTTCTCAGGCCTTGGAAGGTCAAAGAGAAAACAGATAAGAACAAAATACACATATGTATAGAACCTTAGCAGAGGCAGGTCAGGGATTTGCATTTTGGGCCACAGAAGACACACAACCAGTAGAAAATGGGGAGGCAGGTATAAAAAGGCAGGGGTTAGGAACTATAGACATTCCTGACTTTTTGTTTTGGGGTGACCCTGTTCCTTCCAGTGGAGACAAAGGAGAAGAAATTTACATTGTCAAAAAGTTAAAAACAGTTGACAAATGGCGAACTTCTCAGAAGGGAGACTTTGCAAATATAGAATAAAGTACAATAACATATTTGTGGAGTGTACTTTTTAAAATGAAAAATAACAACACACAAACTTCCTCAGGAAACAAGGTTAGTCTACCACAATTCAAATACCTGGTTTCAGGGTTGTTAGTCAGCAATATCAGGTTCCTAACAGTAATTTTGTTTTTTTTCCCTCTTGGGGAGGTGGAGGGATACAGCCTTTTCAATGCTTTACTCATAACATACCTTAAGCCTTTGTTGGTACAGAAAGCAGTTGGAAGGTATGTGCTATTATTGTGGAGCACCTCATTACTCAGAATTGGCAAGAATTTTTGCTTCCTTTTTGCTATTTCTCCTTTTTTATTGGGGCATTAAAGCAACTTTAATTTACAAGACTGTTAGTTCTCATGTCCCTCTCTTATCCAATTATTCTAGCTATCCACCGTTAGACAACTGACCTTTTGTGATTATATCCATTTTTTCTGAGATCAGAGCCAACTCTCCTGAAGGATCTAGAAAGAGGGATTTCATTTCACGCTGCACAGATGAAATAACAGTTCCACTTGCCCCATGAAAACAAATCCTGAATATGTTATTTATCCCAGCACTCCCACCCTCCTGACTGGGTTATTAATTCACTTGGGAAATTGAATATACATACATTGGTTCCATGAACCTAAGGTGTCATCTAGCAATAGCGTCCATTAAAAACACTGACATCCCTGGAATTCAGACACATGCTGGTCTCAGAATCTACCTGATTCTTTAAAAAAAAACAAAAAACATTAACACTTTGGTGGTTGTTTCCCACTGAAATGGAGGTGCTTCCTTTCAACAGGGCAAATCCAAATACTGTGTAGTGAAATGACTCATCTTTGTGTACGAGGACTTTGGATTTACCCCATTATAGCTCAGAAAAGAGAAGACACAGGATACTAATTCTTCTTCCTTTCCTTTTTTCTCAAACATGCTGAAGAAACAAAGAAAAGAGAAAAAAAAGAAGAACCTATTCCTGGCCTACAAATTTAGTTTTCAGGATGAAAATCAGAATATTATGTAGGGCAACAATGACCACTATAATCCAAATATGAAATCTCTTATTTCTACTATCACAGAATGGTTAAGGTAACCATAGATATAAGAATTGCCTAATAATTTTCAGTAACAGAGAGGGAATTCTATTAGTTTGTAGGTGGGAAAAATAAGGCAAAGAAGAGTGTGGTGAGTTACATATATTCATCTGAATTAATTTATAGTCACAAAAGTACTTCTCAGTCACAGTCAAAATCAACTCCTTGGAATGGGCAGGGCAAGTGTTCACAACAGCAAGCATGTCTGTAGCTAACTGGGAGACACACCATCCCTCCTCACCTACTACATGAACACAGGATGGAGCTGGCTGTCTTATTCCTAGTGGTTATTGTTCTCCTATCTCTTAGCCTCTGGTTTCACAATCAAACATCACTCTATTTTCTCTCAAAAACGTCTATGCTCTATTTGTGCCAGTTAAGCTTAAATAAAATCTTACAGATAGCATAGCAGTGGTTCTCGGTTTTTCTGCTACTGGTAAAGGCTTGGGGTGCTGCTAAACACTCTAGGACAGCCCATACACAACAAAGAATGATCTGGCCTAATATATCAATGGTGCCAAGCCTGAGAAACCCTGTATTAGAGGAAAGCTGACAAATGTCCCTTTTCCCCAGTAAGTTTGTGATATATTTCTATCATCCAACTCATTCACCAAAAATTTATTGAGCATCTATTATGGCACAGTGAAGAAGAAAAACAAGATCACTGCCTTCCTGAGCCATACAATTTAAAGAGAGGAAATAGGTGAATAAACAAATAACTAAATAGACAACATAATTTCAGAGTTTGGTACATGTGGCCAAAGGAAATAAATGGATAACAATAGGGAATAACTAGAAGATGCTTTTGATAATATAGTCAAGAACTACCTTGCTGAAGAAATGAGGATGTTTTTAGTTTCAAATAATAGAAACTCCCAATTCAAGCTGACTTGGGAATAACATGGTTTCACTTAAATCCAGAGGTAGAATGAGTCCCAGAATTGGGTTAATGCCTAGGCTCCAATTTCTATCCAAGTCTCTATATCCAGCTTCCTTTTTTGGATGGCAGTAAGGTTGGCTCTAATCATGAGGTCTCATAACCTCACACAGTGGAACTTCAAGGAAGGCAAGGGAGATGGAATGGGGCACACAGGTAAAAAGACAGTCACATCCCAGTGCTCTAAGCAATAGCACTGAGAATCACCTGATTGGACTGTGTAGGTCATGTGCCCACCCCTGAACCAATGACTGTGGCCAAGGGGAATGGAATGTGCCGACTGGCTTAAGCCAACCAGTGCCCACCCTTGGCACAGGGTCTGGCATCAGCTTCTCCTTAACAACTAAACAAACAGTGGGAAGATTGAGGTACTTACTGGGTGACTTTCGGAAACTCTCTGTAGAAGATGAGATTCAAATTGTGCCTTGGAGGATGAAAAGGAGCTGGCCTAGTGAGGGGCCCAAGGAAGAGTATGGCAATTGGGGGTGGGGGAAGGAAGGGGCACAAAAGCTTTGAGATGGGGAAAGGAGGCCATGGTGCTCAAGGGGAAAGTGGTCCACAGTAAGCTTGGAGGGGCAGATAGGAACATTATCTTCTAATTCGAGCTTTTGCTAACCACATTTGTTATAAAATAAGGTGATCCTATTTAGGTTGGAGAAAAAAAACAGTATTTCCTTAAGGATTTTTCCATGCATTCCTACTTTCAGGTAATCATTCTTTCTAATGTCACTTAAAATTACGACAAAATAGGTTTTATCAAAACTAATTAGCTTTTTTTTTTTTTTACTAATTAGCTTTCAAAGAATAATTTTCAAGTTAATATATGGAAAAAATCCTTTAGAAAGCAAATATTGAAAAAAACTCAAATGGATGAGATTTCAGATATTTGAGCATTTGGATGCATGGGTACGCTGGAGAAGCTATATAAAACTCATCTTGATTTAGAATAAGTTTTATCTACTTCTGTAACCCCCAGCACCTGACACCATGCTGAAAACAGAGGCTGCCACAATAATACTGATTCACACAAAAGCTGAAGATCCTGAGCACTTCCAAGTTCATTACTCTACCTACATATCCACTGTTTTTTTTTTTTTTTAAAGATTTTATTTATTTCTTTGACAGAGAGAGATCACAAGTAGACAGAGAGGCAGGCAGAGAGAGAGAGGAAAGCAGGCTCACTTGCTGAGCAGAAAGCCCGATGCGGGACTCGATCCCAGGACTCTAGGATCATGACCTGAGCAGAAGGCAGCGGCTTAACCCACTGAGCCACCCAGGTGCCGTACATAGCCACTGTTTTTGACCATCTCTTCCTTCCTCATAAGGAAGCCCATCACAACTTTTTTTATATTGACTGCACATTATCTCTTTTAATGGCATTTTGGTTTGGGCTTTTCTTTGTGTTTTTGTTTTATTCTACTTTGGGAGCTGTTTCTGCTTCTGATTTTGATGACTCTCTCGTTCTCTAAGACAAATATGGGGGGAAAACCCCCAGTAACTGCAATGATAGCAGCTAGCACATTCAAGATAAAGTTACCTTAATTTTTTGTTTACCTTCGGCTCCGTAATTACATACCAATGATGTGATGGGATTATGTTTGTCTATTCTTAGTTTCATCCTAAAATTTCTGACACTATGACAAATAGTGTGAGAAATTATGTGTATTAAAAACATAACGGGGCGCCTGGGTGGCTCAGTGGGTTAAGCCTCTGCCTTCAGCTCAGGTCATGATCTCAGGGTCCTGGGATCGAGCCCCACATCAGGCTCTCTGCTCAGCGGGGAGCCTGCTTCCTCCCCTCTCTGCCTGCTGCTCTGCCTGCTTGTAGCCTCTCTCTCTCTCTCTCTCTCTCTGTGTTAAATAAATAAATTAAGTCTTTAAAAAAAAAAAAATGTAACAAGGGGCGCCTGGGTAGGTCAGTGGGCTAAGGCCTCTGCCTTTGGCTTGGGTCATGATCCCAGGGTTCTGGGATCGAGTCCCGCGTCAGGCTCTCTGCTCGGCGGGGAGCCAGCTTCCTCCTCTCTGCCTACTTGTGATCTGCCTACTGTCTATCTAATAAATAAATTAATTAATTTAAAAAAAAAGTAACAAAATATGATAAAATAATAAAAATAAGGATTCTAGGGGCACCTGGGTGGCTCAGTGGGTTAAAGCCTCTGCCTTCAGCTCAGGTCATGATCCCAGGGGCCTGGGATAGAGCTGGCAGGGAGCCTGCTTCCTCCTCTCTCTCTGCCTGCCTCTCTGCCTACTTGTGATCTCTGTCTGTCCAATAAATAAATAAAATCTTTAAAAAAAAAATAAGGATTCTAATTAGATAACAAATTCAGCATTATCTAATTAGGTAATAAATGTGGTAGTTCATATGGCCCCTACTCACCTGTCCCAATAATTAGTTAAGGTTATATAAAATGTTAGATAAGGTTAAATAAAAGGGGGCTACAAAAATGTAGAACTCAGCATTCATAGCAGTGTGAGCTGAGATATAAATTCTGATACTGACTTTTCTTGAATATTATTGTCGCTACAATTTATTGAGTGCCTGCTACCATATTAGATGTTTTATTTATATGTGATCCTTCCAAACTTCCAACGTGATAGTATGATCTCCATTTTTGCATATGAGGAAACCAAGGCCCAAGTAAGAATTGGAAGATTACACAGCTATCACATTAATTATGAAGTACATTTGGTGGCTTATATACAGTTTCAGTCATTATATACAACCTACAAGGAGGAACTCAAGAAAGCTTAGTAATTATCTCAAGGCCTCACAGCTGGCAAAATAGTAAGTCTAAAGCCAGAATTAAAGCCCATGAAGTCTTAGAAGCCCTGCTATAAATTATCTTTGTATTTGCCCAGGATTTGAAACTGACTCAAATCTGTCTAGTTTTAAAAACCAAGAACTGTTCCTTTCTCCTTTCTGCAGAAGTTTCCTCATATACAAAAATGTGAGAAGACCAAAAAAATCTCAAAGTTCTATTTCTGTTAAAAAATGCTACGATTCCATGGATGGTAATATATAAAATTTTGTTATGCCAACAACGTGGAGGCAAGAGAAGTTGTAAGGCAAAACAAAAATCCTCATGGCTACCAATATTTTCCAAAGATAAGGATACAATCACCTTTAGTTAGCTAATGAAGCATTTAAAGGTTTATTAGCTTGTCTAAGCGCCAGGCCAGCCATCATAAAACACATATAATTTACTTCACGTGTAACAAAAGCTGGCCTCCTAGACTTGTCTCTCATACAACCTTCTAAGAGTTGTCATACTCTTTAGAAGACAGATTTTTGTACCTTTGGGTCACACTCCTCTAACTTATCCAGTTACACACCTTTGAACTGTGCTCCTATTTCTCTGTGCCTTAGGGTGAGTGAGCAGAGAGCTATCACGAAAACTTGAAAGATACATAAGTGTATAAAAGACTAGATAATAGCAGCAGCGTGCGAATTTTTTTCATAGTTGTCTCTTTACCGAAAATAAGTTGATAGCAACATCCCTGTTCCAGAAAAGAAACAAAAGTTTTTTTTTCTGATCAAACCGAGAAGCAAAACTTAATTTATGGCTAGGAGTGACAGAGTAGAACAAGGTCCGCTGAAGACAGACATCAAAAATAAGCACCAAGTGTTATTACAGACAGCTTTCCATATTACGCCACATCTAAAAATGCTTCCCTTAAAAAAACAAATCAGTAACACCACCAAAAAACCTTTTACGTTTTGTTCCACCGAAGACTACCCTGCGGACTGACGAATATAAGAACATTTAACACACACACTGCGCCTATTAGCGCCTTAAGCGGAAGTTCCCTCTTGTAATTCATAATTCTCCAGTTGTGGCGTAACCTATACAACAATAGAAGCGAACGGAAAACAAACAGCAAACAAAACGCCGCTGCTAAAAAACGCGCGCAAAAGCACTAGAAGGTACCCAGCCTCTCCCACGAGTCTCCCAAGACAAAGCCGGTCCCGACACGCACTGCGGCCGGGACTACACATCCCAGCACGCAAGGCGCACTCCATCTCCCAAGCTGGACTACGATTCCCGACATGCTCTGTGGACCGCGGGTTGGCCTCCTCAGGGTCTAGGGGGTCTAGGGTCTCCGCAGAATGGGGTTTGTCTCCGTCCGATCAGCCTCCCAGGGTCGGACGCCATCATCCACTAGTAAATTGTGGATTACGATTTTCCATTTTTCCGTTCTTCATTTTTCTGTTTTATTAGGACAGCAAAGAGTCCGTGGCTAGGGCGGGCGGGGACGTAGGTGGGTCAGCCTGGCAGGCTTGAGCCAATAGCGCCGGAGCGGCTTTTCTGCCACTATGGCAACCGTGGCCGTCCCCAGAGGGACCAGCCACCCATTGGGTAGAATCTTTCGAGAAGGCTCGAGAAGAAGGAAGCGGAAGTGGCACGTGGAGGGGCCGGTGGAGGCGCCGGTGAGTAAATGCCGCAGATTCTGGAAAGTTCTGATCAGTACGATACATAAGGCTGAGGAACTGAGACCTCCCCTTCTGGGCCGGTAATTCAGCGCCGCGCCGGTGAGCTGTGGGTGCAGAACGAGGCCGCCATCCCGAGCTTGCGGAGCGACCTGCGGAGACCGTTGGCCGCCTTCCCCCGTGCTTAGTCCTCTGAGAGCTGCCACTGTCCCCGGGAAGGCGGAGGCGCCAGCCAGGCCGACTGTCCGTGTGTCCGTCCGAGTGACAGAGGAGCGGTCTGACTCCGCGGGAGCCGGGCGCGGCCAGGGCAGGAAGCGGCTGTGGAAGGAGCGGGCGGGCGGGCGGCCGGAGGACGCAGACCCAGAGCCCGGGCGGAGGCGGACCGCGAGCCGGCCATGTCGGTGGTGGGGCTGGATGTGGGCTCGCAGAGCTGCTACATTGCCGTGGCCCGGGCGGGTGGCATCGAGACCATCGCCAACGAGTTCAGCGACCGGTGCACCCCGTAAGTGGGAGCCTGCGGGGGCGCTAGGAGGGGTTCTAGAGTGGGGAGGGAAAGCCGGCGGGGGCTGGGGAGCGTGGGGACCCGGGGCTTGCGGGCTGGCTGCGGAGCGCGGGGCCGATCGGAGGCGACGTGCGGAGTGCTGCGCTCCTCCGTAGGGTCTGGGTACCCGCGGCCGCGTCGGGCAGGGCGCTTGCCCAGGAGTAGGGGTGGGGGCTTGCCAGGATCGGGGAGGGTGGGGGTGTTGGCGATTCACCGGGCCAAGTCAAGTCCTAGAGTGGAGTGGCCCAGGGTCGTCGCTTCAGGGGCGGGCTTCCTACTGCCAGGCCCGCGACTTTATTCGTTTTCTTGGCAAGCCTCTGTTCTCCCTTTCCGCAGCCGCCCCCGTTTCCCCATGCGGCTTCTCTGAGCTGCCTCTGCCGCCCCCAGCTTGTCCCCCTCCCTCCGAGCATATCTTTGCGCACCGCAGATGCGGGGCTTCTGAGCTTTTTTCTTCCTTATCGTGAATCTCGAAATGAACTGGAAGCTTCCAGAGCCTGTACGCTGCTGCTTGTCCAGTGAGCGGGCGGACTGTTGTTAGCGACCAGAGAATCACTCCTTTCATAGATACCTCTTCTTGCGCACTTTTGGTTGCTAACGCTGTCAGCCTTAGTGCCTGGGATCATTTGTGAAGATGTAAATGTCCTTTTGCTCGTTTTATGAGAGCCATTCAAGGGGAATCCTAAATCGTGTTTTAGTTTATTAATTTTGCCCCGTTTAAATAAAGGAGATAAAAGGAGAATTGCACAGTTTTGTGCTAGAACTCGGGGATAAATGTTGTCGCTGAATTAAATATTATATTCTATAGCGGCACGAGGTGGACAAAGGTAACGTTTTATTAAAGCAACTTTTTCGAGGGGCTTATTTTCTGAAGATAATACATGCAAACATGCCTGCATGTATGTTAATGAAAACAATTGCTTACTTCTCAGGGAAATTAATGTAGATATTTTTTAAGTGCCTTAAATCCAAGGTAAAAAGCATAGAATGAGACATGAAGACCCAATGACTGACTGTAGAATGTACAACGAATGACTGTAGAATGACTGTATATGTCACAATTTGAGTACAGATGGCTATTTTTGAAAGGGAATGGAAAATCAGAAAATAGGCAAATATTTGACAGTGAATAGCCTTGGGAATACTTACTCCGTGATTTCACATATTTGCAAATTTACAGTATGTTCTTCAGCTGTGTAAAAGGCTCTGTAATTGGAGTATAGTAGGAAAGTGTATCAGGCTTTCATGCTTAGGTACAGTTTACATCTTTGTTCTCTTTGATCCAATAAAAGGAAGAAAAGCTGTTCAAATGAGAGTAGGAACAAAATGTGTATTTGGCTGTAGTGACCATTGTGAAACTAGAGACAACAGATACGTCTTTAAAAAGGGTAAGCAGAGGGCAGCATTGGAATGCCCTTTAATCTTTTGATGGAATAGATGTTTGACTCATTTGGGTTGGCAGTATTAATTTCAGTGTGGAGAATGAGTTCAGTCGTTCTGCAAGTGAATAGTTACTCTGAGCCTGGAATGATACACTGTTTTTTGGAAGATTCTAGCCTTTGCTTGAACACTTCTCTGGCTTTTAAAATGCTGTTTAGTACTTACTCAGATAATTTAGGTTTAGGCTGTCTCCTTAATAGCCGATTTAAAGTTGATTTAGCCTGGTGTTTAATGCTCTCAGCATATTCCCATTTTGTTCATCTATTACTCCTACCTGCTCTCTGATTGAAAACCTAATTTGCTTACCTCCTCCTGACAAGACTTTGAGTTTCTCTCTCTCTGTGCTACCATTCCATTTCTATTGCCGAGAAGGCTGTCTCACAGAAGTCGTTTTTCATCTCTTCAAGGCTGACTTAATGTAACTAATTATTACCTCCTTTTGTGGTAGTTGCTGTATGTGATTCTTACTTGGTTTCATCAAGTAGAGTCTTCCCTATAAGACCCTCTCTTGAGCTTTTAAACTCCAGAAACCTAACTTAGGCCCTCTTGTTTGGGTTTATATAAACCTTTGGATCCTAAAGAGGCCGATGGTGTATCAGAACAGCAGTGGGTATGACAGTGATAACTTAGGTTTGTACAGAGTTGCTAACCGAGAAGTGGAATTAACACCATATATTTTGTTAATCATGCATCTAAGGCCAAGTTAATGTTACCTTTTATTCAAAGTATTTTCAGAGTTCATGTTCACTTCCTAATAATTGGGGACCTGGACAGTTATATTGGTATTTGAGCTATTGGAAAATGCCCCCTGAACCGTGAGCAGACTTTTTGGGTAAGATGGCTACCTAGATTGGATTCTCAGAGTAGCAATTAAGCAGACTTCCACTGAGTATCTGACCAAAACTTGTGCTATAGTTATGCTATCCTCAAACCACCCCCCCACCCCCCACTGTGGGTAAGAAATTTATATTTTCTTGTCAGTTAAAGATGTCTGCCCCTATGCCTTTTAACAGTTTTGAGACATGTGGTTTGTATATCTTCTAGATCAGTCATATCATTTGGATCAAAAAACAGAACAATTGGAGTTGCAGCTAAAAATCAGGTATGTTCTTTAGAGAATTCTGGTCATTTTTTTAAAGGGAGAGACTTTCAAGGTAAAATCTCAAGGGCATACAAGAATATGAAATATCTAAGCCTACATATTTTTGAGTTAGAAATGTAATGCAGGTATTCTTTATGAGCCTTTAGGTGGAGATTTTTCCTTCTGTTGCCTTCCTCTTCTCCTAAGAACCACTTTAACTGTCTAATCTGCCAACCTTAATTTTTAGTAATTTTGCCACCTTGTAATTTATCTAATTTTTAAAAATAACAAATAAGACACTTGAAGTTCTTTCATGTGAGATTTCTTATCTTGCATATTTAAGAGTTAAAGATTCTTTCCAGAAGTTCTGTATTTAGAAGCACTTTCAGGTTATTTAATAATTAAGATAAGACTGGGAGCATGTTCTGTATAGACCTGTGCTGTCTTATAGGGTAGCCATTAGATACACTTGAAATGTATAATGTGGAGTAAGTATGAAATACACATGAGATTTTGAAGTCTTAAAAGGAAATAAAGTATCTCCTCAATATTTTATATTGAGTACATGTTGAAATGATAGTATTTTGGATCTATTAGGCTTTAAAATAAGTTACTGAAATTAATTTTGCCTGTTACTTAATGTGATAGAAAATTTATGTATGCCCCTCCCATGTAGGTCTCACGTTAAAACTGGTGAGCCCGTAGGGTTGGGGAGGAAAAATTAAAGCAAAAGAACATGAAATATGAAATCTCTTCTGAGAGGCTTTTAAAGAGAAACTGAAAAAGTTCTTTTAAATACAGAAAATAGCATTGCTGAAAGAGAAACAAAATTCTAATCCCTGAAATGCTACAGTAAAGCAAGTTGGAAGAGATACAAGATAAAAAAGAAAACAAGGGAGAGAAAAATAGCTGTGTATGTTTAAAATAATATACTCGAAAGAAACACGTTAGTGAAGTAACTATCTTCCTGAATATGGCCATTTAGAATATTAATAATTTCAGACCTAAAACTATTGCAGTCTTTTGTAGTTATGTGAGGAGAATCAGTTGAGGCTCAGATCTAGTCTATAAGTTACTGGATATACTTTAAGTCAGATATTTTAGTATATAAAAGTATTTTAGTATGTAAACATGCTTCAGTTCTGTATTGTTTGAAAAACTAGTGCTGTCAACTTGTATTCCTCCCTGTAAAAGAAGCGGACCAGAGGAAACAGTAAACTGTTTTGGGATTTTTGTTACTTCAGAAGCCTCAGTTTTTAGTCTTTGAATTATTTCTGTATTTTAAATAAAGTTCCCACTGCTGACTTCTGTGAGTGAAATACATTGAAGTGTGGGACTTTTCAATCCAGAGCCTAATCATCAAAAATACGCAGTTGAAAGCATTAAGTCACTTAGAAACTTCTTGAATTATCCTTGTCTCTTGCTTTTTGGTATAGATAATTAACGTTCCATTATTGTCCCAATCCATGTATTTTGTAACACAAAATGTTTGTCCTGACCACTTAGCAATTTATTAGACTGTAACAACTTTTAACTTTTTTCTTTTTTTTTAAGTAATTTGACTTGCAGTGCTTCTAGATCTCATTTATTCATTGTGTATAAAACTTGCAAGTTTAGTGGAGAAAAAGAAATGAAATAAAGGGGTGCAGTTCTTGGTTTGTTCAGGGCTTTAGTGATAGTTTCACCATCTTTTATTTTATCGTGCAGATTTTTTAAATCTTTTTAAAATTAAAGTCTGTGGTGACAGTATTGCCTCCTCTTCCCTCTCACTGCCTACCTTCTGTCATTTTCCTGGGGTTGCTGAGAAGGTTATTTATGTTCTTAATGGTT
The DNA here is from genome assembly GCF_002288905.1 of Enhydra lutris kenyoni. Classification (NCBI taxonomy): domain Eukaryota; kingdom Metazoa; phylum Chordata; class Mammalia; order Carnivora; family Mustelidae; genus Enhydra; species Enhydra lutris. The sequence continues at coordinate 3,301,140 of NW_019154144.1, read as the reverse complement.
TGGGTTGTACACTTGACTTTCTATAAAATTGTAATAGCTGATAGGTGTTCAAATTAGAAAAAAAATTAAATTTATAATTTCTTTTGCAGCAAATCACTCATGCAAACAATACAGTGTCTAACTTCAAAAGGTTTCATGGCCGAGCATTCAGTGACCCCTTCATTCAGAGGGAGAAGGAAAACTTAAGTTATGATTTGGTGCCAATGAAAAATGGTGGAGTTGGAATAAAGGTAATATAACTGATCAACCTTAGAGTCCTTAGTTGGGAATAGAAAAAAAAAAAAAAAAAAAAACGTAATTCTTAGTAAATATTTAAAGTTCTTAATTAGATGAGATTTTTTTTTTGTCAAGTTCTTGTAAACTGTAGTTATGTCTTAATGCCTGAAAATTATTCAAATTATATTGCTATAACTTAATTTGTGTCTCATAAGTTCTTTATAATTGTTAAAATTTAGGTTTCCTTAGTGTTAAAAAAAATTCAGTTGTGTTTTATCATAGAAAAGTCTATTCCATGACAGCCCAGTTGTAGTTGTTTGGAGAGCAGTAGTATAACAAAACCAGAAATCTGTTTTTAAATTAGCAGAAGCATTTTTATCTTAGGGTCTGCATAAAATAATAATTGCTATACTGATTGATCTCTTCAGTTAAAGTGGAAATTTACTACTTTCTGTAATGTTTTGACTAGTACTTTGGGTAGAGGGAAAAAAAAAAATCTGTCCTAGCTTTTTTCCTTCCCTTCACTTCTAGAGAAAAGTTCTTCTTTTCTTTTTTTAATTCTTTTTCTTTTTCTTTCTTTTTTTTTTTTTCTTGTCTGTTTTCTTCTTTTCTAACAGCTGTAACAATAAAGGTTTTCTGGAAGAGAATGTGTAATAACATTTGAAAGTTAGTATGAGCATGTAGTTTTAAGTACTACAATGTTTAAAATATTTTCCTTCCTCAATGTAGGTAATGTACATGGATGAAGAACATCTCTTTAGCGTGGAGCAAATAACAGCTATGCTGTTGACTAAGTTAAAGGAAACTGCTGAAAACAACCTCAAGAAACCAGTAACAGATTGTGTTATTTCAGTAAGTAGAATTCTGCAAGGCAGTGTGTTTTAATTTGCCTTTTTTGCTACTCTTAAGTATTAAATGTGTGAAAACTGTTCTATTACTAGAGATCAAAATCCTACTGGACTGTATTAGCATAGTGCTCAGGAGCATTTCAGAGTATGTTTGAGTGATATTTCTGGCCCGAAGTTGCAGAGGTTCTTGATTGGAGGTGCAAATCAGAGTCTCCTGTGGGGCTCCTTGGAAGAGACTGGTTGGCTGAATGGGGAATGTTCTAATACAGTCAGTGAACGAATTTTCTATTTGTATACTTAATGGGACATTTTCAGAATTCTGCCATCAGTTGACAACCAGTTCATTAGAAGTTTTACAATGTCACCTCCTAGTAGTGATAAAACCTAAGATTTTTTAAGATTTTGTTTATTTACCTGAGGGACAGAGATAGCACAAGTGGGGAGAGAGGCAGAGGGAGAAGCAAACTCACTGCTGAGCAGGGAACCCAACGTGGGGCTTCATTCCAGGATCCTGGGATCATGAGCTGAGCCGAAGGCAGACGCTTAACTGACTGAGACACCTAGGTATCCCAAAACTTAAAAGGTTTTTTAACACTGACAAGCCCACTACCTTCAGTGGGCAGTTGGTAGGTTATCAAGGTGTATTTGAAATGGACAAAAGTCATCTTTTATTTGGACACCAAAAAGGCAGCTGGAAATCTCTCCCAAATGTCTAGGGTCACTTTTTGATCTTCTGTGGTTATGCCCTGGACCAAGACAGTCTGTGACGGAGTTACCTGCATCTTGCATGGTCTTTGCATTATAACAGGGGCAGCATGGCCTGCCCAGACCGTTCAGAAGCTCTTATGGCAGTATATCCTGGGAAATGGAAGAGTCAGAGGCTTAAAATTTCTCCTACTGCCCTTGCAAGACAGAAAAGACAAGGTGTTCTATAAGACTGTCTGGCTGTCGCTTGGAAAAATAGTATCTAATCTCTGGGAAAATTAAAGAATTAAGTTATAAGTCAGTGGTTCTTCCTTTTTTTTTTTTTTTAAAATAAGCAATATGGAAAACTGATGAAAGCAGTGTTCCGATTTGAAAGGTGAGCAGAGACCCACTTTTGCTCTTCCCTCTCTTTCTGAAGCAGCTACAAATACTTTGGGGGAAAAATGAAAGCCACTGTACTAAGTTTTCTCTTTGGTACTTTCTGTTAGTTAAGTGATTCTATGGCTGTATTGTTAGACACACCTCCTGAAGAGTGTCCTAGTTAGAGTGCTGTCCTAGAAAGCGATCAGAAGAATTAACCTAGCTGGAAGCACAAGTCAGCACCGTAAGAAACTTCATCCCATCCCTTGAGCTGTTTTTTGCTCTTCCTTCTTTGAAGAATATCAACAGGTTTTGCCTAAAAATGTTTTTGTAATCTTAACGGTTCTATAGAACTAGAAGGTACCCCATCATCTACTAATGCTTAAATGCAATGAATAGCAAAACTAGAGAGCAGTCGCATATGCTAGAATTAGTTCCGTATTATCTTTAAGTTCCTTCAGTATTTACCTGTAGTTCAATTATATTTAACATTAAATGTTGACTTAGTGCTGTGATTTCCAACTGTCAGAAATTAAAGACTGGTTCAGAAATGGTATTTCCTATACCTGAAGTTTTTTATTACATAGAAGTAATTGTCGGTATGTCTTAGTGAATACTCCTGATTTTTATTTTGGGTTAAAATTTCGTTATAATAAAAATTACTTTGATAATACAATTTTGGGACACTTTTTTAAAAAGTAATTATTCTTCTGAAAGTTAAGGAACTTGCTGGAAATGAAGTCTGGGAGTTCTGTTTATGTTCTGTAACTTTGCTAGGCACTTATTTAGCTATACTGTTTTATTTCATTATAAGTGGTTGTGAGGAATTCGGATGTGTGTGTTCTAGACAAGTTAAAATTCTTTCCTTTCTTGTTGGTAGGTTCCCTCTTTCTTCACAGATGCTGAAAGGCGATCTGTATTAGATGCTGCACAAATAGTTGGCCTGAACTGCCTGAGACTTATGAATGACATGACAGCTGGTAAGGGAAAAGAACTATTGCTGTGTAGTAGTGAATATACTATCAAAACTAGAGTTAAGACATATCAGGTATATAATTCATGTACTTGTAGAAACGTAGCCTAGTAAAAAAATAAGGGTTAGATTTGAAATTAAAGAATTCCAACTTTTCAGATGCTTCTATCTAATGAGAAATTGACACTTTGTCAGATTTATGGTTCTGTTTTCATTAAATTCTATGTATATATTTTAATCTTTTGAATTATGGGTGTTGAATTTAGTTTTTTATTTCCTTATGTGGTTTTTATAATTAAGTTTTCCCAAAACCTTAAGATTTGGGGCTTTACAACTGCCTTGACTATAAGTATTGATTGAGTTAAAAAAAAAAAAAAAGTTTTCCCTTCTATATTTCCTGAATATATGCAGTTAGTCATTGATCATTCATCTTATATCAAATATTGATTTAAACTGTATCATTTGCCAGGCATTGTATTTACAGATATAGTGGTAAGCAAAGCAATGACTGTTCTTCCTAGAGCCTTTACTAGTTTTTTAAGATTACAGGTGAACAAAAGGTCAATTACAATGTAGTGTATTCAGACAAAGCAAGTAAGACTTTTTCCAGTGTATATCTAATATACACGTGTTTTATATCTAATACATACATGTCTTTTACATCTAATATGTGTTTTAAAACTCCTAAAAGTATCAATAAAGATGTGTTCTTAGGTTATATGTATTTAGAAATACAGTGGTTTAGAAGTTCAGAAAAAGCTGACAGTCTCTTTAAGGTAGATCAGCTTTTTGCATTGAATCTAAAAAGAAATTGGTAGGAACTGCAGTTGCTGTAGTTGTATATTAAATTCTTAATTTTTTTGGATAAGCAGTCTCAAAGGTTGTGGTTCAAATGTAAGTATTATGTGACGGGACTGCTATTGTTTGTAGTTACATTTCATTGTGTTTGCACCTGTACATTTTCTCTGTGGTATCTCTTTATACATTGCAAAGTGAATAAAGCATTGTTCTAAAATCAGAAAGGGAACAAGTTATTGATGCCATGAAAATGAGTTCAAAGTCAGGTATAAAAGGAATGTGTTCACTTTAAGCGTTTGAGGTATAGTCAGGTTTCCTGCATGTGTAATTATTTTGGAAATGATGAAATTCCTAAGAAAATGTGAACCAAAGAATTGTGTTTTTTTGTTTTGTTTTGTTTTGTTTTTGTAGTTGCTTTGAATTATGGGATCTATAAGCAGGATCTTCCAGGCCTGGATGAGAAACCTCGGATAGTAGTTTTTGTTGATATGGGACACTCAGCTTTTCAAGTGTCTGCCTGTGCCTTTAACAAGGGAAAATTGAAGGTAAAGTCATAAATTAGAACTCAGTGACCAAAACATATTTAAAATGTGTTGTATTTGTCATTACTTCAAACAACTGAGCTTCTTGACTTTGCTTCTTGGTAATGAAGAGTTTGGGGTAACAATATTAACAAAGAATTATTCCTAAAGCTCTCTATAAAGATGATGTAATTATCTTAGCATACTTCTAAGTATTCTGGCTTAAGAAAGAGCAGCTTTTTTAAGATTATCCTATGTAATCATTAAAAGTAAATCGGAGATTTAGCATTTCATTTGGCTTTGGTAGTAACATTTCTCTTGACTTGGATTTCATGTTGTAATTAAAGTAGCAGTCTTGATCCTGTAGTCTTCAGTTGTTTGAGTAGCAGTATTTAAGATTCTAGTTAAAAATACGATTGAAAATAACCAGATTATATGTTGTTTTAACTAAATTAGGTACTGGGAACAGCCTTCGATCCTTTCTTAGGCGGAAAAAACTTCGATGAAAAGTTAGTGGAACATTTTTGTGCAGAATTTAAAACTAAGTACAAGTTGGATGCAAAATCCAAAATACGAGCACTCCTTCGTCTGTATCAAGAGTGCGAAAAATTGAAAAAGTTAATGAGTTCTAACAGCACAGACCTACCACTGAATATCGAGTGCTTTATGAATGACAGAGATGTTTCGGGAAAGATGAACAGGTGCGTCTTGAGTTCTCTTGATTAAATAGAAGAAACTTCCTGCTGAAACTATTGCTCAGGTGTCTGTCTAGCTATGGTGTTGAGAGTCTTGGCCTACATTTCAAGACGATGTGCTACTCGCTAGGACTATTCACATCATTAGAAACTAGAGTCACTTCGGCAGAGAGGTGATTTTTTATTTATCTTAAAGTGGGGGTAGCAGCAGAGGGAGAGAGAGAATCTTAGGCGGGTTCCACACCCTGCAGGGATCCCGATGTAGGGCTCAGTCCACGATCCTGGGATCATGACCTGAGCCAAAATCAAGATTTGGATGCTTAACCAACGGAGCCACCCAGGCACCCCATGCAAAGATTTTTTTTTAAAAAGAGGCACTTTGCCAGGTGCCCTTATGGTGGAGTCTTTTTGGTATTTATCATCTCTTAGTATTTCTAGGCCAGTAATTGAATAATGGTTACACACAAAAAAAATTTCAAGGAATAAAATGGCAGTCTTAATATAAAAGTGATTTTTTTCCAAGAATACCAGTAGAACTAATTTTCTCCCCCATCTCTTTTCTGTACCTGTATTGTATATTTTTATATATATTTAAAAAATTACAAATTACAGTACAGTTCAACTTGACCCATGTGGAATTGAGGTTGTCAAAGGAAAAAGAAATTCATTGGGTTAATATTGTTTAAAATATTGGTCAGGATATTGGCTTTAAGATAATGTTTCCAAAGATTAGTAGCATTCCTCTTCTTTACTAAGGGCACAATTTGAAGAACTCTGTGCCGACCTCCTGCAAAAGATAGAAGTTCCCCTTTACTCACTGATGGAACAGACTCAGCTCCGAGTTGAAGATGTGAGTGCTGTGGAGATAGTTGGAGGCACTACCCGAATTCCAGCTGTGAAAGAAAAAATTGCCCGATTCTTTGGAAAGGACATTAGCACAACACTCAATGCAGATGAAGCTGTGGCTAGAGGGTGTGCACTACAGGTACTGCTGTCTCGGCCCTTTTTTCTCTAGGTGTTCATGCCTCTAACCATTTCTGCTTTGTTTCACTGTGATGAGGCTGTATAATAGGCAGAGCCCTGTGTCTAATTAGCTATCCCGAGGGAGTGCACTTCCAAACAATGGCCATAAGGCTGTGGGGAAACCGGGATCTTCAGATCTGGAACATCTAGGAAATTTTTGATGGAAGGAAATTTGCAGCTGATGTTTCTTAAGCTGTGGGTCAGGAACAGGCATGACTCTGAGGGGACCCAGGAAACACAAGAATCACGCATGAATTAGCTGTGTGGTGGTAGCAGTCCTTCCCAGGCACAGAGAGGGCAGTTGGAACAGCAGTGTGGTGTAAGGAGGAAGTGATGGGGTGGGGGGGGATTTGCTGAGAGTGTTAGTTAGCAAGTGGTCTTAGGAAATAGCTCTTCCTCCTCCATCAAGCTGATTGTAACTTACATATCAAGTAAGAAGGCCACTCAGAGGCTTAAGTTCATTTGGCAAAGCGAAAACACCAAAACTAGAAGTTGCTGATAAGGAAATTAGTATTTATATTTAGGATAATATTATAGTCACCAAGTAGTTTTAACTAAAGTTTCAAGATAACCATGCTTAAATTTTAATCTAGCTAGCACAGTTATTTTTACAAAACAGCAAGCGGTTCTGTACACAAAGGTTTTTAGAAGGACTATACCTAATACTTTAAAAGGGAAGAATATGTACTCATTACTGCTGGTAGTCCATTGTATCCACATGATGCATCTGGGGTTTTTGTTTTTTCCTTGATAATGGAGTGTACTTCCTTAACTAAGGCTCTAATTCCCCGAAAAATTGGAAGTTTATCGGTTCTTTAGAAGTAGAGCTTATTTTGACCTTTCTTTTGAAGGATCCTGTGCTAATCAGAGATTGACTTTCAGTTTCCTTGTGTATTTGGTCAGTTTTATGTGACGTCTCTAAATCCACCTGTCAGTTGGGTGTTTTCTACCTCAACTTTGAATTTACCATTGCTTCCTTCATAAAATTACCTGAAAATATGAACATTTTGGGTTTTATCCTTTTTCAAAAGTTTTTAGACATTTGAAAGGTGATAGGGACTGAGTTGTTTGTGGAAACACACACAGACTCGAGTGGTACAGCTTGTAATTGAGATTGCTATCAGGACATTCCTGGCAAGGCCAGTGGTTTTTTCCCTAAGCTCCTATGAAACTTGTTATTGGTCAACAGTTGTCATCCTGAGATCCATTGTATTACTGGTCTATATTTAGTGACTGCCATAGTATTTAGATGTTCTATTCTTTGTACTTAAGATGACATATATACTGTAAGCAATTTTGAATTTGAATTTAAACTTACCATCCAATTTGAATTGAGCTTTATATTAAAAGATGAGTGCAGTTATTCATGATCTTAAGATAATCCTTTCTTTTTCTTTTCAAGTGTGCAATTCTTTCCCCAGCGTTTAAAGTTAGAGAATTTTCCATCACAGATGCTGTTCCTTTTGCAATATCTCTGGTGTGGAACCATGATTCAGAAGATACTGAAGGGTATGTAGCAAGTTTATTCAGATAACTATTTTAACATAAAGGAGAAAAAATTAACAAATGACTTTTACAGTTGAGGGTCTGATAAGTCCAGTTGGAGTCTTTGAACAACCAAACCTATCAAAATATTTCTCTCATTTTGGTGTTAATAAATGGTGAGATAGAATTGGTAATTTCAGAGCATTTATTCCATTTTGTGTAGCATTGTAATCTTAAGCGCTTGGAATACTGAATGCCTTTTCCTTTCCTCTAGGGTCCACGAAGTATTTAGTCGAAACCATGCTGCTCCTTTCTCCAAAGTTCTCACTTTCTTGAGAAGGGGACCTTTTGAGCTAGAAGCTTTCTATTCTGATCCTCAAGGAGTTCCATATCCAGAAGCAAAAATAGGTAAGCAATTAATTTGAAAGACATAGTGTACCAATGTAAAAAATTTTCTTCTCGGTGAAGTTGGGTGAAACATAATTCCATGTAAAGATATCATCAATTTAGAATAATGGTGATGAAGAAATCTCTTCCTTTTATTGATGAATGAATTGGCCTGTAGAGATGAAATGACTTGCTTAGTGCTGCTGTCACATCCATGTGTTTGTATCTAGAAACATGACAGTCTTTTTTCTCCTGATACAGTCTCTGCTTAAAGGATCACCACCTGTTTTTAATATTAACCTTTCTTCTAGATGGAATGTTACTTCCAGTTTAAAACTGGCTCAGAAACCATTGCAGCATCTTCTCAAATGGACCTTTCTATTGTAGTCTCTTTTAAAAGTACATCTTTTTTGGTACATTTTTCCTTGAGAGGTTTGGCGCTGTCCATCTGTTTTGACTCTTAGTAACTGGAAATTTATGGGAGAGCTACGGATCCCTTCCTGAGTGGCCACGTGTCTTTCCCGGGCTGAGGGTAAAAATTTGCCAGTATTGCAAGATCTGTTCAGGACTCACTGTTACCCACACCTTTTCATAACAAAATTGTTTATAGAGGTTTAACCTGACCAGTGTGTTTTATTTCTTGGCACTTAACACCAAAAATATTCAACACAGATTTGTTGTTGTTGTTGTGTGTGTGGTTTTTTGTTTTGTTTTGTTTTGTTTTTTGTTGTTTTTTTTTGGTTTGTTCTTAAACTGTTTTTACAAATTTATTACTAGGAAATAAGCTTGAGAAATTGTTGAATAGAGACTAAAAATTTAATAGGTTGGATTTTATGCATTAGTACCCCATCGTGCAAAGGATAAAATCCAAGCCTTTTTAGTACGACATCAAATCAATGTTATTGCAAAAATTTAAAAGCTTGCACATGCTTAGAGAACAGTCTTACATCTCTTTCTCCTCTGACTCATCTCGGATACCCCATAGTGAATGCTGTTTCTTTAAATGAGTCTTACAGTAATTATTTCCTGAGCCACAGTGATTTGGTAATTACTGAATGTCTATTCTAATATCTTTCACTGACATGGTAATTTGTAACTTCTTGTGTTTGTATAAACAGCACCTTAAATATAAAGGTGTCAAATCCCATATAGTGCTTTGCACATACTAGGTTCAAAATACTTAATTTTGGTTTAGTGGCCTCTGGAATAACAAGGCTATTAATGGATATGATAGCTAACGTATACCACTTGGTTCTGTGGTTTTATGTGCTCACTGTAAACACTTCTCACCTCAATCCATAGAAGCACAGGTAGGTTAAATAACTTGCAGTGGGTTACACGGCCAGGGTTCAAGCCCAGAGACTGGGTCAGAGTCCATACTCTTATCTCCTACTCAGAAATGCACTACAACTACTGTATTTTGCATTATAATTTCAGGCTTTGACATCAGGTTTTATTAAACTCTCTCCTTACTTAACACATAGAAAAACGTTTTGATTATTCCCTCAGGAAAACAGTTTTTCCTGAAGACTCTGTAGGATTTAAATGCTTAGTATCGCTTGAGATCTCTGCCTTACACTTGCTAATAGATTTTCATGTCTAGTTTGCGCTTATGTTTATTGAAATAGGATCGGAGGAGGCAGGGACTTCCTGTCATCTATCTTACAGAATCTGTATTAAATAAAAATCACAGGAGTGCCATGCCTTTGAAGGTTTTATAGGATATTAAAACTAATTCCAAGTATTAGAGTAGTACCATACACCTAAGTTTATTTTATGTTAGTCGGATAGGTCTTATTTTAGTTGGTAGAGAAAATGGGAAGATTTGGGAATAGCAGTACTTTGAAGCTTTGTCGTCTTTACAGACATTTAGATTGACTTCAACAGTTGTCCATTTCTTTTTGTTCTAGGCCGTTTCATAGTTCAGAATGTTTCTGCCCAGAAAGACGGAGAAAAATCGAGAGTGAAAGTCAAAGTGCGAGTCAATACACATGGCATTTTCACCATCTCTACAGCGTCCATGGTGGAGAAGATCCCAACTGAGGAGAATGAAGGGTCTTCTGTTGAAGCAGACATGGAGTGTCCCAATCAGAAACCAGCAGAAAACTCAGACACTGATGTAAGTTTGTGGATGAGCCTTTGAGTTGGGATATATAGTTAACTCTATAGAAAAAGAGTAGGGAAGGGTTCAGATACATTTTTCTTAATTTTATTTAGAATTTTGGAGAATGACGTGCTCGTTTCGGCAGCACATATACTAGAATTTGGGGGAATGATGATGATAGCATTGCTAGGTGATGATATATATGGCCAGAATTTGGTGAATTATGGTTAAATTCTATATAGCTAATTTGAACTGGCACATTATAAAATAAGAGTGTAATTATTACAAAATAATAATTTTGTTAATTTTAATTAACAAAATTTAACAAATTTAATTAAAATGTTAATTTTGTTTGTTAAAGGCATTGACCACATATTGAGAAGGCAGTTTTGACTGATTAAGAAAAAAAGAAAAAGACTTAAAAAAATTTTGGAATATATACCAAATATATACCAAATATTAAAACTGATTTTTAAAAGATTATTGCAAAATTGCCTTTGGTATTTCAGGACTTGTTTACTTTTATTTATGTGATTTGTTATACTGTGGGAGGGAAGGAAGAGAAATATCTGCATGGAATATAGAAAGAAAGTTGTTACTGTTCACGTTCTTCCAGTTAGCATGAGTGCAGAAAAAATTTAAGAAACTTCAAAATGGATTAGCTGTTAGAGTTTACTTCTGGATAATGATCAGAAATAGCTTAAATGGGAGGCAAGTGAACAGTGTTTTAGTTAAGATGTGAGAAAGTGTGGTATCCTGTGGTCAGACAGCTCTTACAGCTATTATTCCTAGAACATTTAAGGAACATTAGTATCTGAGCCTTAGTTTTGTTCTCAGTTTTAAAAATTGCAAAATGATGTGTTAAATGATCAGTGCTGTATACTTTTCCATTTGGCTATGGACACCATTGTTCTAATGCCTGTTGCATCAATCTCTTTGTACTTTTTGGATATTTACATCACGAGTGCCTTGTTTCTGAATATTTCAGTGTCTGCCTTAGACTCTTGAAGCTCTGAAAGAAAAATGTGAGAGCCTTCAGGGTGGACAGAAAGTAGTTAAATGAGAATGTTTCAGGCTTCTCCCAAAGATGGTAAAGGACTAGAGCAAGCACTGATTTATTGGGGATTGAGGTCTACTAACACGTAGTATATATCTTTATCCTGAGATCTTCTGAAGTGGAAATAGCTAAATCACAAAAAGAAGGTGGGGACAGGAGGAGCCTTGGGTATCTGTAAGCTGAAATGAGGAATCCCTGAATGACTGATCGTTGGCTTTTTTATGCAACTGTTCAGTTCATTGAAATGGCGATATGTTGCTGATGGCTGCTGGTGAATTTAAGTTTTGGAATCTTGTTTCTGGGAGAGAGGCCTGGAGTAAACCTATTTCTTGTGCTTTTGCGAGTTAATAGCTCTACAAAGCTAGATCAGAGTTTCCTAAAGGAGAGTTCTTGGTTGTCATCACATCAATCAAAATGCCTACTGCTTGGTTATTTAACAATATTAACTGCTCTCATTCAAAGAATTTCTTACAGGTTTAAGAGTTGTAAGGAGTTTTCAAGTATTTTGTATTTATTTTGCTTTTATCCAGTATCTTTTCTCCCCCACCTATTAAGATTTCAGAAATTGAGTGTACTGTCTTTGGTGGCCTGTAACCTTTTAAATTTATATAAGTACACCTGCTTTCTACATCCTTTGTGCCTGGGCTTTCATTTCAGAAAAATATCCAGCAAGACAACAGTGAAGCTGGAACACAGCCCCAGGTACAAACTGATGGTCAACAAACCTCACAGTCTCCCCCTTCACCTGAACTTACCTCTGAAGAAAACAAAATCCCAGATGCTGACAAAGTGAGTGACTCTTCTAGTTCATTCCTTTAGACAATGTTGCAACATGTGATCATTAATGATATTAAATCTGCAGTTTCAAGAGCAAGCACCAACTTAACATTATTCTGTATAGGGTTTTGGTTTTTTAGTTTTTTGTGTTTTTCAATTAAAACGAGTTAGAGGTACTCAAGCCCAACTAAGGAAATTGAATATTCTGTTTTAGACACGGTAGCTTCTCTTGATTAACTGCCACTCCAAGCAACAAGAGATGAATGCATGACATGTCTTATCTTCTCTAATGTCAGAGGTATCTGCTAATGTGAGGAGTTTTCACTTGAATTAGTCTGAATGATAAATACACGGGCTATAGGAGTCTAGTAAACTTTTTTCTCCTCTCAAATCACCTGTCAAAACTAAATTAATTATGATAGTGTGCTAATAACCAGATTGTACTTCAAAGTCATTTTTCTTTGCCATGCTTCCACAGTATGTATTAGAAGCTAAATTAAATATTTGTGCTTGTCCCTTGAAAAATGACAGCTTCTAATCAAACCTTTTAAAATTCATGATTGTGTAGATACTGGGAAGTTGACATTGTTTCTCCAGATCATTCTGTGCTTTGCAGAACTTCACTCTTTGTACACGTTGCATGTAAATTATTAACCTTTCATTAGTGGTTTGGTTTTCTCTTACCTTTAGATGAATCACAGAATTGTTTTATACTTGGTAAACATTTCGTGGTTTTTTTTTTTAAGATTTTATTTATTTATTTGACAGAGATCACAAGTAGGCAGAGAGGCAGGCAGAGAGAGAGGGAGGAGGAAGCAGGCTCCCTGCCGAGCAGAGAGCCTGATGCGGGGCTCCATCCCAGGACCCTGGGATCATGACCTGAGCCGAAGGCAGACACTTTAAACCGCTGAGCCACCCAGGCGCCCCAAACATTTCGTTTTTAATCTCATGCCCTGATTGGTCCTGTGGGAATCCTAATATGAACTTCAGTTCCTGACTCTGAAAGCTGCTTTTTTTCTCCTTGTAAATAGTTCTGTGATGATGATGGTGGAGCAGCATTGCTTTCTTTGCCACAACAGCTCCTGAATGTCCCGTCCCTCCCCTCACTGAGTGTTGAGTAGTAACTGACTTGTGCTGATAGTCTCAGTGCCTGTCTGGAACATGACATGGAGTACCATTTCATGTTCATAGTTGTAGGTGGGAACGCCAGCGTCAAGCCCTTTGGAACATTCTCACACATCCCTTTGGAGGGTTCTTCATCCATTCCTTGTTGAGTGCCATTTTGTGATCTATCGGTTTAGTCAGTAGTTGGTTTAATGTTGTACCGTCAGAGTCTTACACTGACTTTAACTGCTACGTGTGTACTGTTATCCATTTGTTTCCCAAATATCTGTTGTACTTCTGTGTTTTATGAGGTATGGGTGTCCTCTAGTTCATTGTCCTTGTGGTGTGTGCCCCCTGAGCATGCACAGTATATTGGGGGGTTCTCATGTGTGCTAGAGATTGGGACTGCAGGCTAATTGACTAGATCCTTGCTGGTGAGACAGCTGGCTACACTTCTGAGACATGTGACTTTTGGGAGTACTGAACCAGCAGTCTGGGAAACATGAGTTCTAGTCCCATCTCTGTCTTCATCATTTTAGGTAAGCCACTGAACCTTTTTCAAGTCCCAATTTCCTCTGTGAAGTGCCTAGAGTTCTAAACTTTTTAAATTCTCAGAATTATCCTGTGGCGGTGTTTATTGTACTGATAGGCTAGTCCTTCCTATCTGACTGTCCCAGCCAGTCAGGGTGTGTGTTTTATTCCGTTTGTTATTTTCTAATCTGTTCCACAGCTGAGTTTCCTAAGTTGTGTTCTTTGTTATCTCAGCTAGTAGGAACGTGTAGAAAGGGGAATACATAGAAAAGTCTTAGAAAATTAAAGGCCATAGGAGATACTTACTTCTTTAGCCCTGTATTTACATATTTTGAAAAACCTACAGCAAACTGTTAGCATTTGCTGCATCATTTCATTTTCTATTTTAAGGTTCTTTTGTCTCTTTTTTTACCTTATGTTTGCTTGAGAAAAGGAGTATGACTCCAGGGCAGATAGTAGGAATAAAGATATTTATATATGTATACATACATTTATGTATGTATGTGTTTAGAATCCCCAAATTCATTAGGAAACTTTAAAAGGCACTCATAGGTATAGTGCTAGTTGTAATCGAACCAGGTATAATACTGGGATGGAGGGACTCGAGTATAAAGGAGGAATAGAAGTGATCCTAATGTGTTTACCTTTGGTCACAGTCTGTTTTAGTTAGTTAGATTCTAGATTGTATTTAAAGATGTGGTAATTTAATAATAGTTTAGACTTTTTTTTGGAGTCCTAGGCATTGCTTACAAGCTTAAAAATTAAAGACCTATGAAGAAAAGTTTTAGCAGGAAAGATTAAATTTAAGTTCAATATGCAAAGAGAAAAATATTCTGGTGAATTCTTGAGAGAAAGTATGACATGTTTAAGTTGTAGCTGCAGCCTGGTTTAAAGTGGGTGGGTGGGAATTAGATGATGTGCGCTCCTCCAGTTCAGGATTTTAGGGAGTTTATTTTTAGTAAGTATGATAGGGAGGTTTTTTTTTGTTGTTCTGAAGATTTAGGAATTTTTCCTTTTTTTTTTTTTTTCTTTTTTTTCCCCCCTTCCTAAGGCAAATGAAAAGAAAGTTGACCAGCCTCCAGAAGCCAAAAAGCCCAAAATAAAGGTAGTGAATGTTGAGCTGCCTATTGAAGCCAACTTGGTCTGGCAATTAGGGAAAGACCTTCTTAACATGTATATTGAGACAGAGGTAAGTACTTCAGGTAATTATTTTCCATTCTGGAATTATTTAGTTGGTTGGCCCAGTTACCCATATTCCTAATAGAGGAATAGCTGTGCTTCTTTCCCATACCCCACGTTGTATACAGTTTTAAGAATAGGAGGAATCCAAAACTAACGGTTCTCAGTTTAATTTTTTTTAAGAAGTGTGTTTATATTTTTGCCTCCTTATGAAAAAGATCTATACTCTAGATCATTCTGCTTAGTATATAATTGATTGCCCAAGGTCTTGACAGAAATTGGATGCCACTCTGTTCTAGGACAGGGCGCAATACAGTTGGTACCTCAGGCCACACTAAATATTTTTTTTTTCATACTAAATATTTCTGTTAAAATACATTGTGCTTCTTTGTAGTCTAGAATATGTGAAATAATTGAGATACAGTTTTGTTTTATTGAGA
Source organism: Enhydra lutris kenyoni (assembly GCF_002288905.1). Lineage (NCBI taxonomy): Eukaryota > Metazoa > Chordata > Mammalia > Carnivora > Mustelidae > Enhydra > Enhydra lutris. Next base: position 3,285,937 of record NW_019154144.1, on the reverse strand, counting down.
TGGCAGCATTTCATTAATAAGTGGATAAATAAATTTACAATCCTTGATTTCAAATACAGTTGCAGCATCCTGTGACCATTATATATTGGCCAATATTAATCCCAATAGGAGACAACCATATAACTACCTAAAAGGAAAGAAAATTGTAGTGAATTGAGTTTTTTTTTCTTCTTGGTATTAAACCTGAGATGCAAAAGCTAGTAATTTATCATGTAATTTAAAAAAAAAGTCACAACCCACTGTGTGTATTTTAGTAAATGAAGAACTTCGTAAGATTTGTTACAAACTTATGAGGTATCAATTAGAACTGTGAACACTTTTTTTTTTTTTTTTATATAATTGTTGATTTTAACAAGCAGAGTCTAGTTAACATTTAGTTACAGATAGCAGAAGACTAAAGCTGGAATTAATCTTCCCTGTTTTCTGGCAGGGTAAGATGATCATGCAGGATAAACTGGAGAAGGAAAGAAATGATGCTAAAAATGCTGTGGAGGAGTATGTGTATGAGTTCAGGGACAAGCTGTGTGGACCATATGAAAAATTTATATGTGAACAGGTATGTGTAGAGCTCTGTTTTATTCAGATAATAAAAGTGTTTCATGTAAAATTTGACATTTAAATCTCTATTAGATTATGTAATGAGCTTTTTGAAAACAGAAAACTTGAAATTGTTTAAACAGTCCTGGAAAGAGGCTCATTAGTAATATGTAGTTTTATTCTAACTTGTCCCAATGACTTTTTAGTTTTCCAAAAGAAAGAACCTATCAAACATTTATTTAGGGTCCATGACATTAAAGGTTTGGGGGCTAGAAAGGTAAATAGGAGAAAATCCTTGGTTTTAAAGACCTCCATCCTTATATTTTTGTTTTTGTTTTTTGTTGTTGTTACTGTGACTCTGGTTCCCTTGGTTACTCATGGTCATTGTTTTATCCCGTAAGACTGGTTCATCCAGTCATTCCAAAATTTATCGGGCAGACTATTCCCTTTAGCCCTTTTCTAAGCTCCCAAAGTCAGTGTGGCTCTGAGTAAATCCCAGAAGCACAACTGTGAAAATGAGGCTTAGAAAACAATTGGCTAGATACAAATCTGGGATGGTTTCGGGATTAATTCTGAAGTTAAAAGAATTTCAACTTAGGGGTCTATTTTAGTTCTAAGTTCCTTGGGCTACCTTGTAATAAGCATTAGTTTTTGGCTCTGCCCTGACATTTCCTGGATTTCTTGAGGTTGGGATTCTGAAGGAGAGATGACCTAAGATGCGTAGACCTCCCAAGACTAGAGTAGAAATACATTATGGGAATTGGTTAGGAATGATTTTTTTTTTTTTTTTTTTCAGGTTCAGTGATTGAATTGTCAACTTGTCTATTTCCCTTTGATAATTGTGGGAGTGAATAGAAAGTTACTTCATCAAAACCTAATTGCTTTGGAGAGCAGGAAGATAATTGCTCTTCCATAACCCCATTTCAGTGTATAGATTGTCCAAAAGTAGACTCTGAGATACGGTATTGTTAAGTCTGTAAGCGGTTTACTGGACTTAACAATGTCTCCGTGTAAAAGAGAAGCCAAGAAATTACTGTTAATCTCTCATGTAAAATCTACTAGTAGTGTTCATTGTTCCTTGATACTTTTCAGTAAAGAGAGTCCAGCTAATCAGAGTGCCTTTCTTAGAAATAAGATTGGTGACTTAGTGTTTAGCACTTCTGAGGATGACTCTGTCTTGTTGTGAAAACTTTTAAAGTAAAATTGCCACTGGTACGGATTCTCACGTTCCATATACAGGATCACCAGAATTTTTTGAGATTGCTCACGGAGACCGAAAACTGGCTCTATGAAGAAGGAGAGGACCAAGCTAAACAAGCATATGTTGACAAGTTGGAAGAATTAATGGTAGGCCCTTCTCTCCCCCTAGGACGTACCTCTGTTTTAGACTACAAACTTTCAAAATGCAGTTAGACAAGTGTTAATTTATTACATCTTGTTTTAGAAAATTGGCACTCCAGTTAAAGTTCGGTTTCAAGAAGCTGAGGAACGACCAAAAATGTTTGAAGAACTGGGACAGAGGCTGCAACACTATGCCAAGGTAGCCGCAGACTTCAGAAATAACGTAAGTCTTTTTGTGCGTTGCAAGGAAGTTACCCTAGATTTTAGCAAACTGATACTAAGTTGAGGAACCTTCACTGTGAACACATGAGAAATATGTTTTTGGTATTTGAGACCAGAGATAGATTTGAACTTCATGGAAAATTGGGTCAGGTTAGAGGTTACTGTTAGAGGTTACTGTTAAATACTCTTTTTTTTAAAAGATTTTATTTATTTATTTGAGCGAGAACATGAGCCCCAGGGTAGAGCAGAGGGAGAGGGAGAGGCAGGCTCCCCACTGAGCAGGGAGCCTGATGTGGGGCTTGATCCCAATATCCTGGGATCATGAGCTGAGCCACCCAGGTGCCCCATTGTCAAATACTTAAGTCTACAGAATGACCATGCCTCTTTTTCCATTCAGGATGAGAAATACAATCATATTGATGAATCTGAGATGAAAAAGGTTGAGAAGTCTGTTAATGAAGTGATGGAGTGGATGAATAATATCATGAATGCTCAGGCTAAAAAGAGTCTTGATCAGGATCCAGTTGTACGTGCTCAGGAAATTAAAGCAAAAATAAAGGTAAGTATTATTGTCTAATGTTTGGTGCTGTGTTTCCTCAGGGACTCAAGCTGCAATCCTGTGAATCTTAAATATAACTCTTTCTTTGACCATTCTTTAACCTCATCCTGATTGAGACCAGATTTATTAGTTCATTATTGATACTATAAAATATAGAAAATGGTATATATTTCTCTTAAGTTTCCATTTTTTCATTATTCATTCAGTTCAACAAATATATTTGTTGAGTCCCTGCCATTGTGGCAGTTACCTGCTGGTTTGAGGAAGGCTTGACAGCAAACGAGGAGAGGAAGTGTATCAGATGCGGTCAGGTGCTGAGGGCAAAAATTAAGTAGTCAAAGGGTTAGGAGATACTGGGCACCGGAGAAGGACCCAGGTATTTTATCAAGGAAGGCCTTGCTGAGTGTGTGAGGCTTTGAAGAAAGTTGAGAAGAAAACCAAGGGATGCTTTTCCTCTGGAAGAATGTTGAAACACAAAGAATTGTGAGCCTTTTTTTTTTTTTTTTTTTCTTAAAGATTTTATTTATTTTGGAGAGAAAGCATGTGAGCAGGGGGAGGGGCAGAAGGACTGGGGGAGAGAACATCCCAAGCAGACTCCAAGGTGCGGAGTCTGATGAGGGGCCAAGTCCCAGGACCCTGAGATCATGACCTGAGGCAAAGAAGTCAAGAACTGGAAGCCCAACCAACTGAGTCACCCAGGAGCGCCAAGAATTGTGAGCCTTTGAAGTCAGGGGGCTATAATCTTAAATCCCAGTTCTTTGCTTACTAAGTTTCCTGATCTTGAGGTTAAGTTAACCATCCTCTCTGAACCATCTTTCATAGGTGGGGATCATAATTCCTACCTTTTAATATTATTGTGAGGATTAAATGAGGTAATAAGATGTGAGGACTTTACCAGGTTCCTGATCATCATAGAAGATTATTCACTGCTGTTTTCACCAGACTTCAGCCATAGTTTTGGGCAAGTGTAATGAGGAAATTGAATTCCTTGAGATAGAAAAATAAATAGCTCAGGTGGTGTCTTAGGAAAGTAATTGAAAATGACTGGATGGATCAGAGTTAACCTGATTACCAATTTTGTTTTCCTTGCTTAGGAGTTGAATAACACTTGTGAACCCGTCGTAACACAACCCAAGCCAAAAATTGAATCACCCAAGCTGGAAAGAACTCCAAATGGCCCAAATACTGATAAAAAGGAAGAAGATTTAGAAGGCAAAGAAAATTTTGGTGCTGAGCCTCCACATCAGAATGGGGAATGTTACCCTAATGAGAAGAGTTCCATTAATATGGACTTGGACTAGATAACGTTATGTTGGCTTAGTCCTTCAATGAATAAAATATTTTTGCCATAGTATGTGATTCTACATAACATACTGAGACTATTTATATTTTCTTTTTTAAGGATGTTTAGAAATTTTGTGTATTATATGGAAAGAGAAAAAAAAAGCTTAAGTCTGTAGTCTTTATGATCCTAAAAGGGAAAATTGCCTTGGTAACTCTCAGATTCCTGTGGAATTGTGAATTCATACTAAGCTTCTGTGCAGTATTACCATTTGCATCACTGAGGATGAAATTGACTTTTGTCTTTTGGAGAAAATAAAACAAACTGTACTGCTTGTTCAAGAGGGCTGTGATTAAAAATCTTGAAGCATTGTTCCTGCCAAGGTAGTTTTCTTGCATTTTGCTCTCCATTTCAGCATGTGTGTGGGTGTGGATGTTTATAAACAAGACTAAGTCTGATTTCATAAGGGCTTTCTAATATTAATTCTGTCCAATAGAGTATGACTTTTTGCTTTGATATTAAAAACCAATGAGTAAAGCAAAAGCTAGTGAAATGTGTTAGCAGCATGCAGAACAAAATCTTTCAACTATATCTCTTGTTACACAGTACATTGTCATGTGAAGGTGTAAATTGGAAGAAATGTTGATTCTGTTTGTAACTGATATTGTGAAGCCTTTTATGAGCTTTAAAATAAAGTTCATCTTATGGTGTCATTTCTAAACGGTTTTGTCATTAACTAAAAAATGCAGCAGGGAGGGGGAAGGTATATAAATTGTAGCAAAAATGAAGTTACTTACTATGAAAATCCAATTTTCCTTTTTTGCTGCTCCTTACATATGCTTTTTCCTGATAGAGAAATGGCATATATTTATTACATTAAACAATATTTTTTTAAAAAGTTGAATGTAACTCCCACACTGGAGAAAAAAGCATTATTAGCTTGTTGCATATCCTTCAAGCCTTGACCTAATGACGGAGCTCTGTTGGGACAGGTATGCATGTTATACTGTTGTGTAGTCTGTTTTTTAAAACTGTGTAACCCAGGGAAGAGGTACACAGTCAGGTGTTGGAACTGCACTGCTCTCCTGAGTTCCAACATAAAGCCATGCAAAAAAAAAAAAAAAAATTTTAACCAGTCCCAGTGTTGGTGGAAAGCAGTTTCTCTGGTTTTTGCTCTCTAATGTTGCAGTGAATCCTGTCTATCTGCTATTTCCTAAGGACAAGAAGTGTTGGGGGCATGCTGGGCAAGACCTGCAGGGTAACAATAAATAGCAAATAACCACACTACCCTCTAAGAGGCCACAGTTTCATGGTCCTTCAACGAGGGCCAGCTTTCCCTCACCAAGCAGCGGAATCCATGTTTATCTGTTGCAAGTCTCTTATAATAGCTACTGTTCAGCTACTGTGCCAAGTATTTCAGAGGCTAGTCCTCAAAACCTGGGCACCCCAGTCACTGAAGTTTTAAAGTCCACACTCCAAATAGCAATTAAGCACTAAATAACTTGTCTGTGTGTGTGTGTGTGTGTGTGTGTGTGTGTGTGTGTGTGTGGTGTGTACTTCAGCATTGTAAGCTTGTTTGCCTGTTCCTCTTTCCTAAATAACTCTTATTTGTGGTGTTTGTTGATTTTTTTTATAAAATGTTCTTATTAAGGATCTTAACCATTTGCCAACATTCAAATATTTTCCCAGTTTGTAATTACTTTTCCTTTTTTTAAACCATTTAGACTCTCTCTTGTGGCTTTTCTTATGTTCTCTTAATGCATGATAATATATGCTCATCTAGGATATGGTCCCCCATTGAGAAGTAAAGATACGTTAGTGTTCTGTGTACAAATGGGAATCTCATAAAAAATGAATGGTTTTTAAAAATAAAAAGAAAACTTTTATTCTTCCACCCCAAAATAGTACCTAGTGATAATGATAGAGCAGACTGTTAGTTCCTCTAAGTCCATTTTATAATTAAAGGTTGGAAATTTTCTGTAGTATCACTTTTCTGCAAAGATGAAATATTTTTTAAAATGGCTCAACTGGCTATAGTTTGCAGGCCTCGAGGTTGCATTTTTGGATGTGGGGAAAAGCATAAAATATTGTCAACACTGACTACTTGATGATATAGCTAATCATAGGTGCACACAGTTGATATATATATCTAGTAATCACCTAGAATCCTCAGGACGGACTAGTTTGGCTTCTCTATTTAACAAAGTGTTGCTTTTTATATTTAATTTTCATGACCATTATTTTCAAAAATGATAACTCACTGGAGAATATAACCAGTAACCTCTGACACTGGCTGTAGCAACTTACAAGATGGGTCTTCTGAGGCAAGAAAAACAAAAGCAGAAATAAACTCTTGGGACCTCATCAAGATAAAAAGCTGCACAGCGAAGGAAAAAAACGAACAGGCACTCTGGGAAATGGAAGGCAGTGTTTGCAAAGGACATCTGATGAGGGGTTTGTATGCAAAGTATGTAAATAACTTAAAAGACTGAACGCTCCAAAAACAATGGACAGATATTTTCCCAAAGAAGACTTACAGATGGCCAATAGACACATGAAAAGATGCTCAACATCACTCCTCTTGAGGGAAATATAAAACTCACACCTGTCAGAATAGCTAAAAATAGCAATACAAAAAACAACAGGTGTTGGTAAAGATGTGGAGAAAGGGGAACCCTCTTACACTGTTGTAAGGATGTGGAGAAAGGGGAATCCTTTTGCACTGTTGGTGGGAATGCAAACTAGTGTAGCCACTCTGGAAAATAGTATGGAGTTTCCTCAAAGTTAAAAGAAGAACTACCGGGGCGCCTGGGTGGCTCAGTGGGTTAAAGCCTCTGCCTTCAGCTCAGGTCATGATCCCAGGGTCCTGGGATCGAGCCCTGCATCGGGCTCTCTGCTCGGCAGGGAGCCTGCTTCCCTTCATCTCTCTGCCTTGCCTCTCTGCCTACCTGTGATCTCTGTCTGTCAAATAAAAAAAAAAAAAAAAAATCTTTAAAAAAAAAAAAAGAAGAACTACCCCGCAAACCAGCAATCACACTCCTAGGTATTTGCCCAAAGAATACAAAAGTACTGATTGGAAGAGATACATGCACTCCATATTAGCAGCAGCAGCATCAACAATAGCCAAACTATGTATGGAAAGACCCCGAGTGTTCATTGATGAGTGGGTAAAGAAGATGTGGTATATATAATGAAAAAACCATCAAAAAAATGAAATCTTGCTGTTACCAACAATGTGTATGGAGCTAGAGCATATTGTCCTAAATGAAATATGTCAGAGAAAGACAAGTAACATATGATTTCACTTGTAGGTGGAATTTAAGGAACAAAACAGATGAACACAAGAGAAACAGACACAAACCAGGAAATAGTTAACTGTAGGAAACAAACTGAGGGTTGCTGGAGGGAAGGTGGGTAGGGGACCGACTAGATGGGGGATGGGCATTAGGGAGGGCACTTATTCTGATGAGCACTGGGTGTTGTATGTAAGTGATGAATCACTAAATTCTCCTGAAACCAATATAACACTGTATGTTAACCAACTGGAATTTAAATAAAAACTTGAAAAAATAAAAATAAAAATATCTACTGACTTTAGCAATCAATAATGGACCTCTGGAGTCTAGTTCTTCATGAACATTGGTTAAGTCTGAGCAATGATTAACTTCCATATGATATTTGGAGACAGAGATTCACTTCCCCCAAAGAACTGAGGATCTTGGACATGGGGAAGCTCTTGTAGGGGCTAGGGTGATGGGGACATGTCCCCTTTGCCATTGTGGCTAGCTCTGGCAAATGTGCAATGGTTTTCTCTCAGGGGTCTAGCCTTGGCTACTTCCTAAAAGACAACATGTCAAAATTAGTTATTTTTGAGTCTGTATTTGCATGTGTTTTGTAAATAATATGAGCATGTGTGACATATTTGAAAGCTTTAGAATAATTAGCTGTTCCAGTCTCTAGTGGTTTTATTTTCTCAGATTTGTCACATGGTGTGGGTCCCTTAACAATTCTTATTCTACTTCAGGACAGGTGGCACTATGATATAGTAGAAAGAGCATCTTTTGGGGTAAAAAGGATTTGGTTTCCCGTCCAAGGGTCCAATCTGTGCCTCCCTCAGCCCCCTCCCCAAGTACACTATGGTTTTTAGACAGATCACCCGACTTTCCTGAATCTCCCATTTCCTCAACCAAAGTGACATCACATACCCTCGGCAGAATCTCTGAAGTTGTGCATCCTCAGTGGTAGGGTTTCTCAACCTCAGCCTCACTGACACTTGGGGCAGGATAATACTGTGTCATGGGGGTCTGACCTGTGCCTTGTGTAATATTCAACAGCATCCCTCAGCCACTAGATGCCACTAGATGCCCCTTTGTGACATCCAAAACTGACCCCTGCCCCTTGAGATCCACTCTATCAAAAGTGACAACTTCAAAATCATACATAAAGGGAAGGTCGGAAATTGACACTTACCTGCCTCAGAGTGTCCCAGAACTCTGAGAGGTGCTCCTACTCCGGCTTCACCGTCCTCCGAGGGGGTGTGTATCGCCCAGTTTACAGGTGAAGAAATGGAGCAGGAAGACAGTCCGACCAGGTTGCAATGTTAATCAGAGCTTAGATCTGACTGACTCTAAAGCCTATGTTCTATGTCAGTAGAGCGAATAACCTGAGCATTTACTCAGGTGTAAAAGTTGGTCAGCACTGTCAAAATACACTTTTATCATCATTGCAAATGCTTCATGAGAGGACTCAGAATCCTGTTTTTTGAAACTGTCTGTTGAATTTAACCATATTACAATTTGCTGTTGTTTTCACCAGGCTGTACATCACTTTGTAAACTCATGCTTATATGAAACACCAAAGCTTTTCTTTACCAAATACAGACTCTTAATCCAGTATTTTCTATCATTTCTTTTTTTTTTTTAAGATTTTTATTTATTTATTTGACAGAGAGCACAAGTAGGCAGAGCAGCGGGCAGAGGGAGAGGGAGAAGCAGACTCTCTGCTGAGCAGGGAGCCTGATGCAGGGCTTGATCCCAGGACTCTGGGATCATGACCTGAGCCAGAGGCATCCGCTTAACCAACTGAGCCACAGGCACCCCAATCCAGTATTTTCAACCCTGGTCAAGAAAGAGAAAGGGAGGGCGCCTGGGTGGCTCAGTCTGTTAAGTGTCTGCCTTCAGCTCAGGTCATGATCCCAGGGTCCTGGGATCGAGTCCCACATCGGCCTCTCAGCTCAGCCGGAAGCCTGCTTCTCCCTCTGCCCCTCCTCCCATTCCTTCTCCCAATCTCTCTCTCAAATAAATAAATAAAAATCTTAAAAAAAAAGAGAGAGAGAGAGAAAGGGAGAGGGTGCCAGGGATTAAGCAAAATATCAACGTATCAAAAAGAGTCAAGATGAGTATTGGTTCTGTTAGACAATCGTAGTTGTTTTTCATGCTTTTGTTAGGCTATTGCAATTATTCATTAAAAAACATAACAAAACAAAAAACAGAAACCAAGTTTGCCCTTCCATTAAACTCCAGCCTGGAAACTGTGATTTGCAACACTGGCCCAACTTACATTGTCTCAGAGGCTTAAAAAACAAACAAACAAAAAACCACTCACCCTCAGAAGTTCTGATTTAATTGGTCTGGGATGGCACCTGGGCATCAGGATTTTTAAGCCTTCCCAGATGAGGCTAAGGTGCAGGCTCAAGAGCCACGGAGCTAATGTTGACTGGATATGTGGCATCTTTCCGCCCTAAGAGTTTGTAAGTTTCATTTTCCGAGAATTGATACTCTGTTCTGCAAGCTGACAAAGACGCTCATCCGTCTCCCTTTTTCTGCATGCAGCCTTTTCTCATGGGCTACAGATGTTCAGTTCTCATAGTTCCCCAACTTCCTTACACCTGTCCCGTCGCTTCGCATGAGAGGAATTTGGGGATGGATGTGAGATGGTGGCTGCACCTTTCCATAGGTCTGTGTATGTCATTTTCATGGCTTCTGTTTTCATCACTTAAGGCTTGAGTCATACTGAGAATGAGCCCCTGTGCAGCCAACCGAATGAATGGTCATGGTTATTTGCGCCAGTGCCTCTTGGGGGGCCCTTCCTTGCATCACCACCACCCCTCACCCCAGCATTGTCTTCCTGTTCTACTCCTACTCCACCCAGCCCAGAGATTTCCTACAAATGTGCTCCTTTTACATGCTTTTGTCTTTTATTACTAAAAATCAAATAAGCCAAGCAGAGGGAATCAGGACACAATCCCCTATGTATCCAGTCCTGGCTGCAGCTCAGCTGCGAATTGTGCTGGATAATAAATTAAGTGCTCGGATAGCTTTTAAGTCAAACATACTGGAGGTTCCATTCTGGCTCCGATTTTTACAATCAGCATGGCTTTGGCATTGACTTGCCCTAACCAATTTCCTCTGTAAGCTCAGCTTCTCCCTCCACAAAGTGGCTGTGAGGATTGAAGGAATTTATATGCAGGAAGTGCTTGGCAATTGGGGGACAGAGCCAGCACCGAGCACCCGGAAGGCTTGCCACACGGAGAGGAGGGAGTCGTTTCCTCTTTTCGCTAGTTTTCTTCTCCAATATCAGCATATACTGTTTACTCCTCAGCTGTTATCACTGCACACACACAAACACATCAATATTTTAAAATTTCCTCTCTTTCATGTCTTTTGTAAAAAACGTGGCTTTTTAAATAGACATAGGCAGTCAAAGCATGCCTGTCTTCCTGCTCAGGGAACAAACCAGCTGCTGTGCGCTTTGTGGAAATTCAACCTATTTATTAGTGCTGGGTGCCCAGGACTACCTCTTTGCTAACCACTTCCAGATTTGGGAATGTTCTAAAAGCCAGATGGTGCCCAAAAATGGCTCTTGGGAACCATGACTTTATAGTTCATAAGCAGAGGACAGTACTTTTCCAGCTGCAAAGAAGTGATGATTGTCGGGATTTGTGAATTGTCCTGTTTACTAGCATTAAAAAACATCTAAAAGAGGAGGGTGCCTGGGTGGCTCAGTCGGTTAAATGTCTGACTCTTGATCTCAGTTCAAATCTGGATCTTGTGTTCATGAGTTCAGGCCTCACACTGGGGTCCTTGCCAGGAATGGAACCTACTTAAAAACAAAACAAAACAAAAGAAAAACCTCTGAAAGAGTTGCCTTAATAATATCCTTTTCCCTTAAAACAACAAATACCAGAGTAGCATTCTTTTTTTTTTTTTTTAAGTGCCCCTACCTTTTTACTTAGAAACGTTAACAAAGCCTCTGCCTTCAGCTCAGGTCCTGATCTCAGGGTCCTGGGATCGAGTCCCACATTAGGCTCTCCGCTCAGCAGGGAGCCTGCTTCCCTTTCTCTCTCTGCCTGCCTCTCTGCCTGCTTATGTTCTCTGTCTGTCAAATAAATAAATAAAATATTAAAAAAAAAAAAGAAACGTTAACAAAATATTACAGCAAACACTTGGCCAATCATGGCAACTCTCACCTGTCTCTTCTCCACATACCTTCCCAGAACAGGGACCTCCTCCTCCCAAACCACAAGTCCATTGCCACATCCAGGGTACCTCTCACTGGCATAGCAGCATTATCAGGTCCACTTGTGCCTTCGATGTCCTTTACAGCTGTTTTTTGGAATCTGGGATACGATCAAGAATTATACACTTCCTTTGGTTGCCATAATCCGTCCAACTCTTTTTAAATGATGTAAATTAAGTTTTGTTTGAGAATGTTGGACATTTTACAGCAATACTGTTCATAAGTGTTTGGCCTAAGGAGAGCTTTATTGAGGAATTAGAAGAATTAGAAATAATTAGACAGTACTTGTATTCACTTAGATCAACTGCATCTTTTTAAAAGCTATGGGGTTAGGTTCCCAAAAGCTCATGGTTAGGGACAAAACACTCTTCCGTTAGTAGATAAGACACATCCAAGAGCGAACAGCCCTACTGCTTAACATCCACAAAAATCAAATCTAGACTAGCAGAGCTCCACTTTACAATTGTTGTGTTTCAGTGGGACAGAGGTGTGTGTCCTGCGGGTAGGGACACTGCGGGTCCCTACATGTCCCACACACAGCTGATGTGTTGAGGTCATGAGCGCTGCACCCTCAGGAGGAGGCGCTGCCTTTGCAGTACTGATCAGGCTTTTCAGCTGTCAAGTGTAAGACACCCAACTTCAAGTGCGCTGGTTCAAAGGGAATTTATAGGAAGAATGATGGCATGTGATTAAAGAGCACTGAATAACCAGCGTGTGGATAACCTGGCATGATTCATCTTCCAGAGCGCTGGGACTGGCATGATCACGGCACGCGTCTCTTCTGTCCTTGCTCGTGTCTGCTCTGTCTCCTGCACACATGCTTGCTCCCTGGGCAGGGTGGGAAGTGCCCCAGCAGCCAGTGCTGACACACACCTCCCTGTATCCTGGAGTCGGGGGGGAAGGGGACTTGTGATGGGCGCCCTCCTGGGGACCAAACTGCCCACAGCTGAGCTCTGTAAGAACATGACCACTTGCATTCAAGCCCTGGGTGACGTGGCAGGAGGAGCACTTCTCAGGACAGGAGCTGCTCTGGGAAGAACCAGGGACGCTTGACACACCCAGTCGTGGGGTCTGCCAGCTCCCGGGGGCTGCCTGGGCTCTCCCCAGCAGCTCAGCGCATCTCTACAGTACCTTTGTGGGGCATGGAGGAAAGTGGCCAGGAAGTGATTCTTCAATGCATGGTGGCATTGAGGATGTCCACCTGTCCCCAACTGTCTCAAAGTTGTGCACAGGAAGGATGGGCGGGCATGCTGAGAGGGAAGCAGGCAGTTCTTCCTTCTTTCCTGTCACTGGAAGTCACCACAAATAACCTAAGCTATTCATGAATCCCTGTCTCTGAACTCAGCCCTGATGGTTTGCCCAAGAAGGCTCGCCTCCCCTGAGACCTCGGCGCTCTCATTGGTCACTTCCGCTCCTCTCCACCCTGCTGTACTGTGGGCTCCCAATGAACAGCGGGGACAGGGACAGGCTGACTGCCAGGTCTCTGACTTTGGTGTCATTCCTCAAAATGGAGCCCACAGGAGGAGACCAGGGTGGAGGAGGAGGTGAGGGGGGCTGACTTCACCTTTGTGCATGTTGAGTTTGAAATACTTGCCAAGGACCAGACCAGGGCCGAGAGCCAGTGAGGGGTGGGGGGTGGCTCCCAGCTGCGGGATTCAGGAGGGAGGGCTGAGCAGAAACAGACCGCCAATCTTCACGGAGGCCATGTCTCAGGCTTTGTGTGTAGAAGAAAAAGTGGGCCATGCACGGAGCCAGGGGGAAGGGTGGGTGGTCGGAGGGTGGGGTGAGCAGGGCTACTATGTCCCGTGAAAGAGTGTAGGCGGGGGGCGCAGGGCCCCTGGGAAGCAAGGGGGAAGCCACAGATGGACAGGGGAAGCCACAGTCCTGCTCCAACATCCCCATGTCCTCCCCTTCTCCAATGGGAGGCTGATCGTGGTCTTAAGGACCTTCTTCGACAAGCCCCAACTTCCCCAGGCAGCGACTGGAGACTAGCCTCAGATTGCTCCTGCTGGTCGCCCAAACTGGCTAGGACACCCTGACCTCTCCCCTACAAAGAGACGAGGATTTATTAGCTAATGTAAGAAATGATGCCCCCTGTCAAGAACACGGTCTGTGAAGGCTTCAGCCCGGAGTTGGTCCCAATGGCCTGTGAGACCCCTCTGCAGATTTGTTTCCGGGGACGATGGCAGCCCCCTGCCCCCTGCATGCCCTCTCCCTGCCCCCATGAGACAAAGCTAAAGCAGGACTGGCCACATGTGGATTTCTGTGTCCAGCTCTGGTACTCCAAAGAGATCTTTGAGTCATGGGACTTTATAGTGTCTGTGAGGGGTAGAGTTTGAAACCCACTCTTGGCTAAAACTCTGGATAGCATGCGAAAGTCAATTCTCAACTGCAGCTGAGATTCATTTCAGGAGGGTCCCAGGGGGGAAGCAGGTGGAGGCAATGGGGTGAGAACCGGATGACACGAGATGGACAGAAGGGAGGACCAGGATGCCCGGGGGTTCTTTCTGGGTTTGACGCCAGTGGCTGAAACAAGTGCTTCTGGTTTCCAGGGCCTGTTTGCTCAGTGGGACAAAGGACATACAGGTCCTGGAAGTAACTTAGGGTTCCGGTTTACTCCTCACTCTCCTAAGTCTACATGTGGGGGAGTGCTCTGCAAACACCGTGTCCCCTGTTTCCTTAGAGCCATTCACTCCAACTGCTCTGCTCTCAGAAATCACCAGGGAACCTTCTGGGGGCTAAGTCTGGAGACCTTTTGGGCCTCATCTCCTCTGGTGGCTCCGTAGCGCTCACTGCTCTCCATGTCTCTCCCTCTCTCATGGGTCTGGAGGCCAGAGGTCTGAAATCCAGTTGGTGGCAGGTTCCCCTCTCTCCGAGGGCTCTGCGGGGAGGATCTTTCCTTTCCTCTCCCAGTTTCTGGTGGCTCCAAGTGTCCATTGGTGTGTGGCCTCATGTCTCTTTTCCATGTCACCTCCCCCCTCACCTTGTTCCCCTTTCTCCTGTTCTCTCCTTTGCCTCTCTCACAAGGACACTTGGAATGACATTTAGGAGCCATCCAAATAATCCAGGGTCATCTCCTCCTCTCCTGATACTGAGGTTAATCAGAACTGCAAAAGTGCAGAACTTCCCAATAAGGTCACATTCATAGGTTTTGGGGATGGGAACTTGCTGGGTCTGGGCAGCCATTCCTCAGCCCGCTACCTGGCCCCACAGTGGACAAGAAGAAATAGTGCCTATGTCTTCCTCACCATGTCCTCCTGTCTGTATTTCACCAGAGAGAAATCTCCCACATAAATGTGCTTGCTTTGTCATTGTGTAGGAATATTAAGCCAGTAATTAAAATTTGTAAGCCTTTAGTAATACCTCTGACAGTCATAAAGAAGCACACAAATGACATCTTTCTTCATGAGAGTCACCACAACAGGAGGCAGAAGTGAAAGGGGAGGCTGGAAAGTGTGTCTTGGGGTGGGGGTGGCAGGCGTGATATATCAAACTGGCCAAATTATTGCAGACCAACATCTAAACTATAGAATATTCTCTTTGGGACCTTAGAACTGAGGGTGATGGGAGGACAGACCCAGGTTTAACCTGATCAGATAGGACATGGGGTGGTATGAGGGATGGAGGGTAGAGGCTGGCCTCAGAGAGGGGCCTGGGAACAGTCAGGATTCAGGTAGGACAGAGTGGCTTTCAGGGTCTAGAAGAGTGATCCTGCCTCGGTCTCGAATCTCTGAGGCAGCCGACCAAGCATCTAGGAGCCGTAGCTAGCCTCCCTCCAGCTCGTGGAGTGGAGAAGAGACTGTGGTTCCTCTTTGTTGGACCCCTACCTTCCACAGAGCAACCTTGAAAGGCAAACAAATTGTGCTCCAAGGCTTAGCCAAGTGGTATAGTCTGGGTTGTCCCCAACAGAGGAGAGAAGACAGTGCCATCACTCTAATGCCACTGGTGAGAGACAGGGAGCCTGACTGGGCTTCACCACTCATGGTGGGTCACTCACACCAGAGTCTTCAGCTCACCAAAGTCCAGTTGTAAGATTTGGATAGGAGAAGGAAAGAGCTGGTCAAGCTCTGAGCCTATCCTAGCCCCAGCTCAGCTTCCTAGAGCAGTCCATCCAAGGGACTACCGGGTATCTCAGTTAGAAATAAAATAAATAAATAAAATAAAAGCACTTGCTTCCATCTTCCGTTGTTCCTTGTTGTCTCCATCTGGGATCTCACCAGAAGAAGGGGTTATTTGGCGGGGCAGATTTGGATTCCCCAGGGCCACTGTTCAGATGCCAGGCATCATCAGCCTCTCAAATTCTATCTAGTCTCATCTTTCCCACCAGCTGCCCAGCATAGCACATATGCCCCATAGTCCATGATGCCTCACACTGTCCTTTATGTACAAGGGAAACAGGACAGATGGAGGAATCTGGAGACTTCGTCCCAGATGTGGCTCTTGCCACCTTCTTGCTTATGATCCTGAACAAATTACTCTCTGTTATAGACTGATTGTTGGTAACACCCCCAAATCCATATGTTGAAGCTCTAATTGCCATGCCGTGGTGGTAGGAGGCGATGCCTTTGGGAGGTGATTAGCTTGAGATGGGGTCAGAGGTAAACAAACTCGCTCAACTGTCTTTAATCCAGCATTTCCCAAACTCATTTCTGCAAGGCCTTGGGGGTAATGCTGGGGTTGTCTCTGCTCCTGCTGTGGTGGGCAGCAGGGAGTTGAGAAAGCAGGCTTCTGGTTACAGAGGTAGGAGTGGGAAGGGGCAGAGGGAAGACCTGGGTCAGACAAAGGTCTGATGTTCTTCACTGCTTTGCCCCATCTTCTTCCAACAAGGCCAGACCAACTGGAAGTTGCACCTGGAGGTATCTGGAACCCTGCTTGGCATGATTTATAAGATGGGTTTTGTTTTGAATGTCGCTGACTTCATATAATGGCATTATTTCCTCAAGGGATTAGTTAATGGAAGGAACACTGCCCTCAGCAAAACAGCATTAATGCAGAGCTCTCAATTTAAAATAGTACCAAGTAGGCAGGCTAGAACCCCAAGGATTAAACTCTAAATGTTATGGTCCAAAAATAAAGGATTAAAAATGAGTACTTCATTAAAATAAGGAGAGATCCAGTATTTTAAAGGTTTACATAAAGCAGGGTGGGAACAGTGGTCTGGCCAAGGTAGGTTGGTTGCTTAGGAGGCTCAAAGATTCAGAAACAGAAGGGCAAAGCCTGTGTGGGGAGCAAACTGTTCCCCTTTCCCTTTTCAGCAGTTAAGGATATTAAGGCTTAAGGGATAAAGTAATAATATGCTCTGGCCCAGCAGCAAACTGGTAACATAGCAGCGAGCAGGTCCTCTCTGTGCCTCTGGAGCCTGGAGAAAACCCAGGATTTAAACCCATGTCAGGAAGAAGGCAAGGAAGGAGGAAGGGAGGGAGGGAAGGGGAAGGAAAAGGCAGGCAGATAAGCATAGTTTGACAGTCTGAGGCAGTGGGAATCAATTGTCTAGCCTTCAGAGGCATACAGAGGATGTCTGTGTACCCAGCCCCCTTCTCTTCTCCAGGAGAAGCAGGGCCTTTGCATCACCATGGATCTAAGGGACCAGCCATTTTTAAAGGAACCAGTCCCCAGCCTTCACTTGGTTTGAGCCAAGGTAAGTGCTGACCCAAGATATGGCAGCAAATCTCTTTGCTAGGGATTTGAGGCTTGGAATGCAAGAGAACTTGAAGTCAGTCTCTGTGGAATTAGAACTACAAATTAAACCCAGGGACTGCTGTGGCCATGTTTCCTGCAAGGGGGACAGAGCTGGTCTGCAGAGAAAAAGAGGACAGTACCACAGGGACAAAGATAGAAGGACAGTCCTGATGGGGTTGTTAAGTTCTTGGTCACCATTTTCCCCATGGTTCTATGAATCAATACATTTCTCATTTTGCCTGAGCTTGGATTATTTAACGGGGAACCAGGAGTCTTCCCTGATGTGAGCGTTTTCCACCGGCGTCAGCTGGAGTTACTGAGGTCTGGGCTCCTGCGTGGCTAGTCAGAAAAATGTCAGGGAACAAGCAGACAACTTAGCCAGGAAGCAGAGCAACATCTCCCCGGGAGCAACTGAAAATACAGAAACCTGTGGAATGCCCTTCAAGATGGGGGTTGGGGGAGAGGGGGCTCCTAAAAAGCACTCAGTGAGGATCCAACATTCTTGGCAAGGGTGAAATAAGGTATAAGGTCACAGGAGCCTTGGGGTGGGGGACAAGAGGAGTCTAGAAGCGAAAGAGAAGTAGGGGCAGGCTCACCCCTGATGTTTGGGGGCAGGGCAAGAGTACAAATGGGGGCTCAGTCTTTAAAAGTTAAATATCAAGTTAACAAAGTGTTCATTAAAATCTTAACAGATGGTGAGTGTTCTCTCCTCCTACCTTGGCCACTCAGAAGGCTCCAGAAGGCCAGGATGGTTGTAGAATTTTTGGAATCCTCATAGTTCCATGGGGATGTGACAATGCAGGGAGGGCAGCCTCTGGCTCCCAGCGCCCAGCTCACCCTCTTCCTCCCTCCATCCTTGGCTTCTTCCTGCACCATGACGGACATGTATGGGCACCCTTCCCCAACGCATGTCCACTGTGTGCATGCACCCCAGCACATACCCGCCCCCTTTGCTGCCCTGCTGAGCTGGGACTGTGTGGGTCTCTCCACGAATGGACAAATCCCCGAGGACATGGCATGACTCTGGACACAGATTCAAGGTCATCTGGGCTGACATTTCCAGCTCCCAGGACCTGTAGCATGGTCCAGAAGTGGGACACTTCTCAGTCCTGCAGACTCTTTGCCCTATGTGGGGGTGGGGAGGGGGGCATGGCCAAGACAGTACCTCTCCTGCCCTTCTGAGAAGCCTACTGCTCACGGACTGACCAAAGAGCAGGTGAGCCGGTACTGGAAAGTACTGGACTGCAGGGTCGAGACCTCCTGTGTTTGTGGTACCCTGTACCTTGCTGCAAAGTGATGGCTTTGAATTAGGGGTGGAGATTTATAGCCTGGTGACTGGGGCCACCCTAAGGTTTGAAGTTTGAAAATTTTGGCTTGTGTGACTTTGTGCAAAAAACCCGGAATCTCTCCGAGGACCATTTTCTCATCTCTAAAGCAGGGATGCACCTTCCCTAGGCTGCTTCAGGGTTGAAAGACGCCCACGGAGAGATTGGCATAGCAAGTCGCTGTGACTGGCAGCTGCTTTGTTATTCTTTTTCTACCCTTGTCAGGGTCTCTGAGAGGGCTGAGAGCTTCAGAATGGCTGTTCTAGGACCATGCTTGGAAAGGAGAGGGCAATCGGCCTCCTGATTCTATTCCCAGAGCCTGCTTTTCTCAGCTCTGACGGTCCACATTGTTGGTAGTTAAGATCGTGGGCTCTGGATTTTCTTTTGCCATTTACTTAACTGATAGCCATCAGCCAGCCGTCTAACCTCCCAGAGCCTCAGGTTCCTTGTTGGTGAAATGGGACACTAATATCTACTCATAGAGGTATTATTAGGAATAAAGGAGATAATACATTCCAGCGATTAACCGTGGCTTGCCTGGCATAAGACAAACTTTAGAAATTGTTGGTTTTTTCCCAGCAGCCTCCCTTTCCTGTCCGCTGCCCCATCCCACTGGCGGATGGTGGTGGTTGGTGATATCTGCGGTGTGTTGGAGCTGCAGCCCGTCAGCTCTGCGCTGGCTTCCCTCAATGAAATCTTGGCTTCCAAGGAAGGAAAACCTCGAATCCGACTCGTTTGCTTCAATTCAAGCTCTAATCACTTTGGGAGGAAGCCCACACTGGCCGAAATCACTCCTTGGTCTTTCTTCCTGGCCCCTTATGGGCAACGCGGGCTCTCGCTCAGACATCTAGGTTAACTGGGAAAGAAGAACTTGCCAAGAAAATAGCAACCTGGTCCCTTCAGAGCGCAGACAGGGAAACTGCTGTGTGATCAGTGCTCCTTCTGGGCAGCTTCACCTCCTTCTTGTTCCTTCACGAGGAAATTTACTTTAAACAAATCTGAGCTGATAATAGACAAGTCTGGCTTCTCCCTGACAGCGGACGTGCAGGCGACCTCGTGGCACCGGAGGGTCTGGTAGATGCTTGACCACCCCAGCCCACATGTTCTCCTGGAAGGCGGGTTCCAGTCCAGCGGCAGCCTGGAGGGAAAGAACCAGGTGAGCGTGCGGATTCCTCAGCCCCCTGCTGCCTCCTGCTGAAACGTAAGACCCCTGCTCAGCACGGTGGTCCTTGCCATCATCCTACAGCTTCCATTAGCAATACCAGGGGTATGTTGGTCTCTTCTACTCACCCCTCTATCCACCCTCTGTCAGCAGCTCATCTCCCTCCTGTTTATTTCTCAACACCTTGGAAAGCCACCTACTCCCACCTCTCAGAATCCTCTCATAGTCAAGTCCTTGCCACGGTCGCCCCCTCCCCCACCCCAGACTCTGAGCCATTCGCACAACACACGCTGTGCCATCTTAGCCATTGTGAACGACAGTGTAGTTGTGTAGCATTAAGCCCATTCACACTGTTGTGCAGACATCGCCTCCGTTCATGTCTGGAACTCTTTGCATCTTGTAAAATGGAAACTCTATCCCCCATTACACTACAACTCCCTATTCCCCTCTCCCCCCGGCCCCCTGGCAATGGTCTCTCTGTCTCTCTGAGGCTGACTCCTCCTAGTTTCTCCTGTAAGGGGAGTCTCACGGGATTCATCCTTTTGCCTCTGGCTTATTTCACCTAGCTTAATGTCCTTATAGTCGATCCAGGCTGTAGCCGCTCTTCCTTCTCTAAAGGTTCCCTTGCAAATGGCTATGTCCTACTCAACTTACAGGTCTGGGTACGAATCATTCTTCCAGGAAGCCCGCACTACTGTTTCCACGATGCTTTGCACCCCTGCTGTCAGAGGACAGCCAAGCGGTGAAGGGCTAGAGCCTGGAGACAACCCCCCTGCTTCCCCGAGTGTGAACTCCTTCGGGTCACATACTCTTCTATTCTCACCACGCCCAGCCGAGGGCAGTGTAAATGCCCTGAAAGTATCCATGTACAATTTCCAGCAAAAATCTTGAGACCAAGCCTGAATGTTCTGCATCTATCAGGGATAGGAGGTATACTTGCCTACCCTTCCCTAGAGCACCGTTTGTCTCTGTGGTACCCTTCTCTGTCTGTTTCCTGGCTTCCATGGCCTCTGTCAGTAGCCCC